>NC_140242.1:22501008-22566008 GCF_949987555.1 Borostomias antarcticus
GCAGTCTTGAGATGAAAAGGATTTGGATTTTTTATGACCCCTTCCTCTCCTCTGTTTCCACATGCTTGAACCTCACACTGAAGCTGGTGCTTTGTGTTTAGATACTGCAAATTCATTCTAGTGTATCTATGCTAATACATCTATGCTAATACTCAAACCACTGCTTCCTCTTTTCTAATCCCCCTCTAATGTGGTTCCTCTTCCCAGGCGCAGAGGACGACCCAGAGCCAAAAGAACCTGCGGCGGAAGTAGGCGGGATAGAACCTGCACCCGTAGAACCAGAGCCTGCTTCAGAGGCTGAGATTGCAGAACCAGAGGCTGCAGAACCGGACGACACAGCGCCGGAGGCCGCTGAGTTTGAGAACGCAGAGCCAGAGGCCGCAGAACCAGAGGAAACGGAAGCAGAGGCTGCAGAACCAGAGGCTGCAATACCAGAGGGCGCAGAACCAGAGGCTGCAGAACCAGAGACTGCAGTGGAGGATCCTGCACCTGCAGGGCCGGCAGAAGAGGCGGGGGCTGCAGAACAGGAGGAGGAGGGGGCAGAGGGAGCTCCTGTTGAACCTGAGGTCCAAAAGGAGGCGGCCCCGGAAACAGATGTAGAGGAGCCCGGTGAGACACACACACACGCACACAATTTGAATTTAACATTTTTGCATGATATGGATAATGGATATTGCTCTTCTTTACTTCACATATTGCACACGTGGGTGTGTGGAGCAAGCATGTCTACGACTGTCAGAAGTCATAATGCTTCTCTGATCTGATGAAAGGTTTATTTCTCTCTCAGAGGCGCCAGCAGCCCCAGAAGAGCCTGCGGCAGGTAGGACAACCTCTCAACAACCTTCTACATAACAACCCCTATACAACTTCATATACCATAACCTCTATACAACTTCATATACCATAACCCCTATACAACTTCGTATACCGTAACCCCTATACAACTTCATATACGATAATCCCTATACAGCTTCATATACCATAACCATTTCAATGGAATTGTCAGTCACTGTCATGTGGTCACTATGGACACTTGTCCAAACAAACTTCCTGTTTTGGATATGAACATTCCATGAAATCAATTCAAGTCAATTTCATCTGTTCATAGTCAAAACAGGAAGTTTGTTTGTACCAGTTGCCCTAGTAATCACAAATTATATTGAAATGGTCTATACAACTTCATACATATAACATAACCCCTATAGAACTTCATATAACATTTTTTATTTTTATTTTTTTACATGTATTAACTTTTTTTTTTGATGTATTAACTTCATACATATACCATAACCCTTATACAACTTCATATCACATAACCCTTATACCCAGCCTACTATCACCTGAAGAATATATCAAGGATCAAAGGATTTATGTCCCAGAAGGATTTGGAAAAACGTGTCCATACATTTATCTTCAGTAGACTCGAATACTGTAACGGCGTGTTTACAGGTCTCTTTAAAGCCATGTATGTCTGATTCTTGCATAATTCCACAGTGCTATAGTCACACATTAGGTCCATACAGTCTAGTTTACAAACTCAGTTACAGTCTAATTGTTTCTTCTTCTTTTTTTTTTTCTCTTGTAGAGGGAACTGACCCGGAACCTGTAGAAGGTAAAACAACCATTAAAACAACCCTCAAACCATATAAACACGACCATCATCTCTCCTTTACCTGTCTAACTACGTTCTGCTTCTTTCAAAGGGGAATTCCACAAGAATTCCTCTGTCCTGTCTGTTTGCGTTCCCTTCATTGAAGAAGAACTCTAATTTAATGGTGTGTCACTAGCAATCAGCTGCTTCCTTAGCCTTGGCCTAGGGGGGAGGTGTCTCAGTCTTCCGCCAAGCATACCTGGTGACTAACAACAAAACTCATGCTCATTATTGCCAAGAACACTGGGAGGGAGAACATTCTGGTAGAATTCCCTTTTAACTTCCTCACAGATAAGGTATGTGATTGGCTACCAAGGGGATGATGATAATAAAGTGATGCCCTCCTCCCTCTATGGGATTTGCACTAATACAGACACGCTAACAAGTAATAACGTACTGCTTCCTTCCACAAATGTATGATACTGTATGTGTTTGATACATGTGTTAAGAGGGCGGAGAGCTGAACCTGGCGGACGCTCTGGGGGACAACGAGGAGGAGTTAGATGCCAAACCAGACGAGCCAAGCGGGCGCAGCGGTGGGGGTCAGTACCAACTACCAACAACCACTGCCAGT
This sequence comes from Borostomias antarcticus, assembly GCF_949987555.1. Lineage (NCBI taxonomy): Eukaryota > Metazoa > Chordata > Actinopteri > Stomiiformes > Stomiidae > Borostomias > Borostomias antarcticus. Next base: position 22,503,234 of record NC_140242.1, read on the forward strand.
ATTAGATCTAGTACTACCCGTTGACAGTAATTTAAAAAGAGTCGTATTTGGCTGTTGTAGACATGTGTTTCGCCATTTGCGTACGAGGAAATGGGGGCTTTTGGCAGCTGGATGCTGTTCATGTGCAATGTGCATGTTTCGCCTGCTGACTGTGCATGCTGGGGGCTTGGTACCAGCTAAGCAGTACCAGTACAAGTTCTAACTAAACAATGCCAGCACTAGTGATCTCCTCTGGGTTCCAGATTACAGGTAATCTAGGTCAGGTACACCAGCCCAGAGGCTTCAGTCCGAGTATGAGATCAGGCTCTTGAGGCTACCTTACAGTACCTGGATTCTAGCTCATTCGCCTTATTCACCTCAGCTGCCATATTGGTCAGTCTGACGTAATTAGGGGTGCAGATGCGGAAGTGCCCATTGACTTCAATGTTAAAAGTTCGCTGTAAAAATACCACTTCAAGAACCAAAATAGTCAAAATAACAGGCTGAATACACTATCAGAGTTACAAACCCATCATTACCAGACTCTGATTGTTTTTCACTGCCGTTGTTTTCGCGTTTGGAAATACATTCGATTGAATGCAACTATGGCTCATTCACCTCCATGTATTTCCAAACGCGAAAACAACGGCAGTGAAAAACAATCAGAGTCTAGTAATGATGAGTTTGTAACCCCCGATAGTGTATTCAGCCTGTTATTTTGACTATTTGACTATAGTGTTTTTACAGCAAACTTTTAACATTGAAGTCAATGGGCACTTCCGCATCCGCACCCCAGACTGACCAATATGGCTGCCAGGTCAACACTACTCAGGCAGAATATTGTGGATATCAAGTTCACACTAATGTCAGAGCAGGTATTGTTATCAGTCGTATTTGCATATGGATCACGGAGAGAACAGCGACTGAGTCACTGCAGGCGGTAGACAGACTGGTCAAAACAGAAACTTTTATAGCAAAGAGCCTCAGGACATCAGCCAGAACACCGGCTTGGTTTCGAATAACTCCCGGCCTATCTCTGTCTCTCCTTCCCAACAACCCCCCCACCCACCCACCCCTTCTCTCCCCCCCCCCCTCTCTATCTCTTTATCTCTCCCTCTTTCTCTCTCTCTTTATCTCTCTCTCTCTGACACCCTCCCTCTCCTCTTCAGCCCACACAGCGGAAGCTTCCTCAGAGGGTATGCTCTTTTCTCAGTCTGCTATTCTAATGATGTCATTGTCACCACACCCTCTGATGAATCTCACACAACTCTTTCAAGCTCATGTGTTGTTTCCAAAGCCTAATTGTGTGTGTGTGTATGTGTGTTTTTGTGTGTGTGTGTGTGTGTGTGTGTGTGTGTGTGGGTGGGTGAACAGGTGGATCGGCTGAAGCCCACGGTGAGTCCAGTTCTATGTCTCTCTGTGTTTGTTGTGTTCAAAGGAACCACTGAGGGAACGGCCCGTCTTTTTCCGCTCTGTGTTCCCGTGCGGGTTCTGTATGCTCCCTCCTTCATTTCTATGTTTCCATGATCCTCAGATAGGGGCTGAATGTCCTACCTGTCCCTTCATGTCCGCCCTCTATATCTCACATTCCAGTCCTTAGCATGTATGTGTGTGTGTGTGTGTGTGAGAGTGTGGGTGTGGGTGCGTGTGAATCATCATTGCCTCTAGGAACACAGTGTTCTATGAGACATACTATATACAGCCTGTGTATTAGTCAGTGTGTTGTGTGTTCCACGTGTTTGTTTATACATGTTTGGAAGTGTGGGTGTGGGTAGTGGCACCCCCCTCCCCCTCTCCCTCTCTGTCTCAGCCTATCTGCCTATATCCTGTCATAATTACTGTATGGTGAGTGATCCAGCTTCAGGACAGCCTGAGGCCTGTTGTAAATGCACAATACATCATAGCACTGCATGTGTCAGGTGTTTCTCAATTGTCTGGCTGCATGTCATCTCCTGTATGCAGTGATCTAACCACCCATGGTATTCAGCTGTCACATAGTCATCATAGTGACAGAGACATCTGTTGACAGAGTTATAGTAACAGGTTGATGGTATCTTACATGACTGTTATTTGTAGTTTGTGCAGAATGCAGCATTTGTCAGGAAACATGCATCAAGTATGTTACTCTGTCAGAAACTCTAGCCTCATACTGCCATCCGGTGGCAGATTATAACATAGTAACTGCAGTTGAGTCAGGTTAAATATCCTGACACAGTATGTGCTAAACATAACCTGTGGTTGTTTCCACAGAGGGCAGCTCTGGCTCGGTGGCGGGCATTCTGAGTGCAGTTGGCGTAGCGCTAGTGGGCGCGGTTACTGGATACTTTGCCTATCAGAAGAAGAAGCTCTGCTTCAAGAACAGGGATGGTGAGTGACAGCATTGGCATAGCACTAGCTGCTGATGTTAGAAGTGTGTGTGTGTGTGTGTGTGTGTGTTCCCACGGTGTGCCTGTTTTTGAGTGTAATCCTCTTCATCTTCAGCAGGTGACCCAGAAAGCGGCAGGAAGGAGGAAGCAGAGGCCCAGTCTGATCCCCAGGGTAGGTAACCAGACACCAGTGCAGGTGCTGACAGGAAATTCTGATTGTCGTGCAATTTACTGCGCGGGGGGGGGGGGGGGGGGGGGGGGGTAAAGGCAATTGTCGTGCTTGTGCAATGTGTTGGCGGAGGGGGGGGGGCAACCAGGCCGGCCCACTTGAGGATGTTCGGGACGAATCCCGATGGCCAGTCCGCCATTGCCCAGACCCACCACACACTCAAACGTAACAAAGGTCACGTAGAAGAACTGGCATGTAGCCCATTTAACTGCACAATTATTTACTTAATGTGCATATGGTATATGCACATACTGTACGTGTGCCTACCTGTGACTCTGTACATGTTGTTCCCTCACCACAGTCCTGAGCAACCTGTTGAACTCCTCCTAGACCATGAGGTGGTCCTGACCAGCAGGGCCAATGGGCTGGACCGGGCCGAAACTCCCACCTGAGCCTGAATCTGACCTAGAGCTAGAATACTGTGAGTTAGTGTTGCTGGGACGGGGTTTGGACGCCCCCTCCCACCACACTGTAGGTGTATGTGTGTGTGTGTAAGAGAGTTATCAGTAGGGTATCTGTCCAAGATCAGTCTGATTCTGTTAAATTTTGGGTTTCATTGTCTGTCGTTAAACAGAGCTGGACTGACACCAATACATGCCCATTTTCTTCCAGTAAAATCTCTGTAATCTGTATTTTTATATTGCAATGAAGGTTCCTTGGCTACAATCACTCCTGTCAGTCCAACTGAACTTTGTGTTTAGTGCCTGATGCACATACTGTACAGTCATGAGCCATAGTGTTCCACGTGACAGTAGTGATGACCTAGAAGTTAAATTAATTTGCCTCTTAACCCGGACTGAGCTGCCAGGTTGATGAGAGTGCCAGGTGAAATACCAGCTTTGCTATGGAGAACGATGATCTAATTGAGAGTGGGGGCAGGGGATGGGGCATGAATGGCACCTTTTAACCATTAAATTATACTTCTGAGTGATCACTACTGTATATTGAGTTCCCACTTGCCTATCGAGAATGTCCTCTGAGAATGTTTGTATTTGGTCCAATCCCTGTTTAGCGGACTGACAATGTCACCCATGCCGTGTGTCTGTTGGGTGTGGGGTGGGGCTTAGGTATCTTCACCGGGGTTGTTTGTCTGAGCTGTAGAATGTATTGAACCTGTTGTAGTGCTGACCTAGTTTTTGTCACATTGTAATGCTGTACCTTCTCTAGTGCCTTATCCTGGACAGAGCCTGGCTGTTCTTATTGCTTTTACAATGTCTGTCTACCCGAAAACACACATTCTCTGGTGTGTCTAAAATGTCATAGCCTGTCCTACGTGTCACCACATACGCACATGACCACAATGTTGCCTCACCGTAGAGATTACAGCTAATCCACGCCATACCGTGGGATTATCTGTCAGTGATGTGTCACTTCGGTCACTGGATGCAGAATATGGATCGAGATACATTTTAAGACGAGCACTGCTTCCCAGTTCTCCATTCTTCTGCCTGAAATGTGCATGTATCAATCCTGTGCTTTTCGAGCCATTTTGGGGGAAAGGTTGTGAATTGAGAGGCAGGGAAGGTGTAAACAGGGCTAAAGGAAGTGATCTGTAGATTCTAGTTTATCGGCTCCTCTTTATACATTCCTTGGTCGGCATTTCATGACTGCCACTGTCCAGCAGTTTCTCCCTCTTGTCTTATAGCAGGTAGCTGAGGCAGACAGAAAACAGGATCAATAAATAGATCTCACTGGTGATTAATAAGAACTCTTTTGGAGAAGCACTTTCTTATACTGTATACATTTGAGTATAATACAAATTTAGAGAATACATGCTGACATATAGTTCTCGATTCTTCCGTTCTATTTAATGAATCTCTTTGTTTTTGTGCATTTTGTATTGTTTGTTATATCTTTGGCACTTATTGTATTGTTTGATTTGATCTTTATGAACTATGTAAATACTGTTGGAGAGGTGAATAAAGAAGACATGGTGGGGAGGATCCTGTCTGAATCTAACTGGTTGCTTTAGCTGGGTGGTGTTGTGACTGATCTGTGCTTTGTAGAGACACAGAAACCTCCCTTGTCAGATACGATCTAAGCTGTGTCATGTCAGGTATAAACACCTTCTCTCATGCACAACACTCACTCAGATACACATAATCACAAACAAACACAAAAGCATGCCATCACACATTCAGAGCTGTTAATAGTCATTGATGGTGGCAGGTCTATTAAGGAGGGCCTGAGGGGTTGAGGTGTGATTCAGCAGGTGTACGTGGGAACCTGCTCACTAGAGCTTCTTGACACCATCCTGCAAGCTCGCACTGGCATAAATGGTGTTATGAATATTTTATTTTATTTTATTTTACACTAAACATATCAGTAAAGCGGACTATGGCAATAAAAGTGTAATGTAACTGTTGGAAAGACTGCCCACTATTGCACTTAATGGGCTGCATTAGCAAACCTTTTCAAATGGACTGTTCTTTAGCAAATAATCACTGCATATCATGGGTTATAGGCTACCAGTGGTCTGCAACCCAAAGAGCCGAATGTGGCTCTTTAGCCTGATCCATCCATCCATCTTCATCCGCTTATCCGGGGTCGGGTCGCGGAGGCAGCAGTTCCAGCAGGGGGCCCCAGACATCCCTTTCCCTGGCAGCATCAACCAGTTCTGCCTGGGGAATCTTTAGCCGCTCCCAGGCCAGTGCGGAGATGTAATCCTGCCACCTAGTCCTGGGTCTACCACGCGGCGTCCTCCCAGCTGGACACGCCTGGAACACCTCCCTAGGGAGGCGCCCAGGAGGCATCCTAGATGCCCGAACCACCTCAACTGGCTCCTTTCGACGCAAAGGAGCAGCGGCTTTATTCCGAGTCTCTCCCGGATGACTGAACTTCTCACCCGATCTCTCAGGGAGACCCCAGCTACCCTCCGGAGAAAACTCATTTCGACCGCTTGTGTCCGTGATCTCGTTCTTTCGGTCATGACCCATCCTTCATGACCATAGGTGAGGGTGGGGACGAAGATAGACCGATAGATCTTTGCCTTTTGGCTCAGCTCTCTTTTCGTCACAACAGTGCGGTAAAGCGACTGCAGAATCTTTAGCCTGATGTATAATTGATTTCTAACTTTTAAGAATTGAGAGAAAATACATTGGTTCTTCAAATGTGGCTCCCCGTATTAGCCTACTATTTACGGTGGCCGACAAGGGCAAACGCGCTACAAATACCGAAAACATTTCCATTAGGAGAAACGCGCTGCAAACACAGAAATGACACAAACTCAAAACACATACAAAATCCAAAACAAATAGAACAACGGAAACGTGCTGCAAAACGCCAAAACAAATACATTAACAGCAAACGCGCTGCAAATACAGAAACGATACAAAGTCAAAAACACATACAACAACAACAACAACAACACATGCAACAAAAAAACGCTGCAAATTCAGTTCCCAACACAACGGAAGTAGCCTATAAAATATAAACTTACATGTTTATGAACGAAAGAACCAAAGAAGAATGGCACAATATTAAAGCCTAAAAAAAAGAACATAATCACTATAATGTTACCTTTTTTATGCCGCCTTTTCGTCTAGCCTCCATGAGGTTTGAACGTCTAACCCGTCTCCGGTCCGTTCCACTTACCCCCCCCCCCAGAACACTTCCGTTGTGTTGAGGACTGAATTTGCAGCGTTTTTTTGTTGCATGTGTTGTCGGGGGCTGTATGTGTTTTTGACTTTGTATCGTTTCTGTATTTGCAGCGCGTTTGCTGTTAATGTATTTGTTTTGACTTTCTGCAGCACGTTTCCGTTGTTGTATTTGTTTCGTTTTTTTTGTATGTGTTTTTGACGTTGAGTCATTTCTGTATTTGGAGCGCGTTTCTCCCTAATGGCAATGTTTTCTGTATTTGCAGTGCGTTTCTCCCTGATTGGAATTGTTATCGGTCTTTGCAGCGCGTTTGCCCTTGTCGGCCACCGTAACTATTAGACCTAAATATTTATTACTAAAATAAATGGTCATGTTGACATTCAAGTTGGCTAGAGAGCAGCAGACAGTCTAATCCAGCACAAATTCAGCAGAATGCAGGAAATGAGGTCAAAGCTCAAAACGTTTTACGGCTCCAGTCAGACTTTGTTTTTTGTTTGTTGTGGCAAAAAAAAATAGTAGTACAGTAGTAATGCCGCGTTCCAGGCAACCCGTAACTTGTGTTTTTCCGACCTCAAACCCGTAACTTCCCACCCGTGAACTCGTACAGCTCGATGTACTACCAGTTGCCGGGTGGGAAGTTACGGGTTTGACTGCCATTCCAGAGCATTTTCACGTGTAGGAGGTAGGAAAAACACGAGTTACGGGTTGCCTGGAACCAAGCCCCCAGGATTCGAAATCTAAAGTGAAGGCCTATTGAACCGCGCCATCTTGGCTAGATTTGTAGTCATTTGGCTATTTCCGGTGACTTTTGTACTTGCGCAGTTGAGCTTTTCTGTCCGACGCGCGTCCACGAAAAAGTTCACCTTTATCTGAAATGTAGACGCACGTTCTCGGCTCTCCCCGCTTTGATTTAGCAATGAAAACCGGCTTGCATATTAACCTGTTTTTGTCAAATATATCCATTGGATAAATTATTTTTTCATCCAGTCATCTTAGTTTAACAGGTTAAATATAACTGAACATGTTTTGTTTGCTAGTAGATGGTATTCATTCCGTTCGCGATAACGTTATTGCAGCCAGGCTAAATTCCTCCAGGGAGCTAGTGACCGGCGAGTTGAAGAGCTTCACTCCCCGCCAGCAGGAGCTTTGGCCGCTGCTACCGCATCTCGGATAACCCGCTGAGTTCGTGGCTGCTATTTCACATTCGCCCTTGATCAATCCCAATACCGATCCATGGTAATAATGAATCAATCGTTCAGATCGGCAGTGCTGCATGCATGTTACAACATCATTGTTAGCTTTATTAACATAACCATAGCCTACATTTATCTCTCTAACGTTAGGCTATCCATTTTACACCAGTCGGCCATTCGATAGCTAGAAGCGGTCAACGCCAACGTTGACTGAAAACACCCAAACTCAGTGTATCGTTTCATCTTTATGCCTACACATCAACTCCTTTCCATTGTATGCGAATAAATTCCTGTTATTCTAAAAATATCCCATTTCTGTCCATTCCTGGAAAAGGCTAATAATTGCTGTCAAATGATCACTCCAGTTTATCACCGTATCCCGCTACCATTTCAACTATGCACAGGAGGTTGTCTTGTGGTCATTTTCATTAAAAAATTATTAGCCTGATCAGTTTGTTGTATGTATTAAGCCCTTTTTGAGCGGTGTGCTTTGACTACTCTCCTTTTTTGTGGTCATTTTCATTAACACATTTGATTAAACATCCGCACTGGCCTATGAACGGCTAAAGATTCCCCAGGCAGAGCTGGTTGATGCTGCTAGGGAAAGGGATGTCTGGGGCTCCCTGCTGGAACTGCTGCCTCCGCGACCCGACCCCGGATAAGCGGATGACGATGGATGGTATTAAAAGACTTTAGCCGGGACCCCGTTGATGTTAGAATTAATAGGCTACCTTTATTTGTGGTACTTGAACTTGTGTCTGCGTTTCTGGCTTGCCATCATGGATGTATTGTTCATAGGCGATGTTTATCGGATGAGATGCAGTTGTCCGGGCAGGTCAGCTAATGTGATTTACGAATGGAAATGCATGCTTGGGAATATTTAGACATTTCAAACTTCCTCTGTTAAGGTGTTGCTGGGGACAGCGCAGACGGCCTGCATGGCAGTAAATTATCAAAAATGAGGCAAAATCTATCTATGAAAATAACCTCAGATTGAAACATATTTTGTGGTGAATAAGGCGATATAGGCTTAATGTGTATTCATACGGAGATAAGATTTGATTGATCAAGGGCGAATGTGAAATAGCAGCCACGAACTCAGCGGGTTATCTGAGATGCGGTAGCAGCGGCCAAAGCTCCTGCTGGCGGGGAGTGAAGCTCTTCAACTCGCCGGTCACTGGCTCCCTGGAGGAATTTCATAAAAGTGAACTTTTTCGTGGACGCGCGTCGGACAGAAAAGCTCAACTGCGCAAGTACAAAAGTCACCGGAAGGCCATAAAAGCACAACTGCGCAAGTACAAAAGTCACCGGAAATAGTCAAATGACTACAAATTTGCCAAGATGGCGCGGTTCAATAGGGCTTCATTGTTGATAGCGGTCAGTGAATGGAGTGGCTGTATCCAGTTCTATTAATACATCCATGCCTGGAACGCACCATTAATAGTGAAGGTTGCCGACCCTTTGGTCCTACCTTAACCAATCCCTACCTCCCCTCCTAATTCATAATAGACACACCTGACCCTGGTAGGACACAAGCAGCACTGCACACCTCTACCCCCTCCAACAAAAGAGTCGGGGTGACGGTGTGCCAGTATAATTTTCTTTCTGGCACACATATTAGGTAAATCACCACATTCCAGATCATTCGTCACTCGTAGTACTGCCATTACGGTAAGTAAAAACCGACGCCATCGTGCTTGCAGTGTGGCAAGTACACATCCATGGGAAAGTATTAGCGGCTTTGAATGGCGTGATTGTGGGAGATGAAGGTAGGCTAGTCATTACCTGAAGCGCTTGAACTCGCATAGTAAAACTGCGTGTGTGTGGGGGGAAGGGGGCGGAATAAAAACTAAATTAAACTCACGCTTCCAGTATTTTATTTTGTAGTTTGATACTTGTTTTCCTGTCAGTCATGACTAGGCTATTGACTGAAGATTCATTAAATTCTTGACCCTTGGACCCTCAGTTCATAAACGACGAGGATCCACGTTGTAAAGACGGAGGTAAATTGAACAGACATTCTGCATTTTGTGCCTTTATACTGCGTTCCATTTGTAACGTCGGGATTCCTGGATTCAACGTCAAAGTCGTCATCAATAGCCTACGTCACCTGAACATCTGAACAGATTGCATTAAACTCCTTGGACTTGGATCTATTGACTGAACTAGAATTGACTAAGTACATTTTCTTACTATAATAGATAGTGCTAAGTGCTAGTCTTTATGTGTTGGTTGATAAGCTGCTTTGATAGTCAGTTTCTATAGAGTCAGTTTCTGCCTGACCTAGACTATAATTGCCCTTCACTGCCGTGGGGCCTACTCTCCTAGCAGACTAGATAGATAGATGGACAGACAGACAGACATGCATACATACATTATTGATCCATTATTGATTTAACAATTAGCAATCAGTGAAAATAGGCCATAAACACTGCTGGCTTAGACGACGACAGCTTCCTCCAGCTTGCGACAAAAGGCACTTGGCGACTTATTCAAGAGTGACTTTGTCAAGAAAGACAGTGTCATGAAAGTAATATGTCTACATTTGCTTCGTTACCTGTACAGTCCTCATCTGTATTTTGTTGCCACCACTGTGTTTGCATCCTATTCCTGTCCTTTCCCCTCTCCGGGGGTCACGCAGACACTGGGTCACCCCCAGACTCCGCAACTCCTCTAACCTCATCTATCCTACTCTCTTAACTCATGGCAAGCAAGTGTTGACGGGGGGACTTTGGAACTGCCAGTTGGCAGTACCCAAAGCTGAGTTTATCTCAGGCTATGCATCCTCACTCTCCCTCAACTGTCTTGCTCTCACCGAGACCAGACAGTCACATGAGAGAACATGCCAGCAGCTCTGTCAGATGTGTACTCCTTCTCCCACACTCCCAGAGCTGCGAGGCAAGGTGGTTGCGCCAGCTTATTTCCCCAAAATGGAAATATTGTCTTCTCTGTTCCACAGTTTCCCCGCCCTCTTTTGTATTCCATGCTGTCTCGGTCACATATCCAATCCAGCTTGACGAAAAAAGGTCTCCGCTCATATCACATCCGTCACACACTCTTGCAGATTCCTGCTCTACAACATCAGGAGTATTCGCCCTTTCCTCACTGAGGTGTAGATGGCCCTTGTCATCTCCCGCCTGGACTACTGCAAACCCCTGGGAAAGCTGCTGCTCGCCTGATGTTCAACCACCCCAAGTTCTCCCACACAACTCCCCTTCTCCGTTCTCTACACTGGCTCCGTGTAGCAGCTCGCTTCCAGTTTAAAACTCTGCTACTAGCCTACAGGGTCTCCTACCCCCAGACCATGGTTGAACCCTACACCCCCTCCTGACCACTACGCTCTGCTACCTCAGGGCGACTGGTTGCCCCGTCACTCCGAGGCCCCTGCGATTGATTGACACGGTCACGGCTCTTCTCTGTCCTTGGCCCCACAGTGGTGGAATGAACTGCCCGCTGATGTCAGGACAGCAGAGTCGCTGCCCATCTTTCGCCACAGGTTCAAAACTCATCTCTTCAAGAAGTACTACCACGATCCTCCCTCTTAAGCACCTATTTTTAGTTTACCATTCTTGCACTTTGCCTTCAGCACTAGATTATGCTCTTAGTCACTTGTTTTAGAAAGGAGATGCACTTGTGAGTTCTGGCAAGTAGTAGTACATTGGCTTTTCCTATACCCTGGTAAGTCATTATGAAGACCTGTAGTGCTTGAACTCGCATAGTAAAAGTGGTATACTATTCAGGGCTATACCCTGCTGTACCGTCCTGCCAGGGACCATTCATTACGCTTTTTTACGACTTTTTTCATTCAGTCTACATTACCACATCTGCAGACAATATTATTTTGTTACTCACCGGAGTGAAGACATTTTTTGAAAAACGCCTTTTTACTGAGGTGGCATCAGGCTACATTTGTAGCCCCCCACCTTTTATATAAAAAGCACTTTTTGCACTTAAATACCACATATCCACTCATATCCACTAGCCTTACTTCCCAACCCTAATTATGTGATCTCTCTCCTAGACAGCCTGTGAGATCACGTGATTAGGGTCGTGACACCAGACTAGTGGATACCATAATAGCTGAGTGGATATCAGTGGATATGTGCTTTTAAGGTGTATAAAGGAGAGCACCTTCAGCCACAGCTAATTCTGTCTCCTCTGTCTGTTTTCTTGTCTAGGAGACAGTTTTTCAAGTTTCTACCAGTTGTACCTGATATTGAAAGTTTTGTATTCTGGTAGGACAGTTTCTATTTATTTGCCTATTATTGTGCTCTTTGAATGCAACCTGTTGATATGTCTGACTATTTACTGTGTCAGCCTACATTGTTATTACGCTAATAATTTAGTATATTATACATGCTGGTATGGCAGCTTCTCTGTATTAACACTCTTATACTGTAATGTGCATTTTAGATTTTTTTGTAACAGGTCTGAAGGTCTGAAACATCCCATGGAAATTTTGTCTGCAAGTAAAGAAAACAGTGTGCAGGAGTTTGTTTGTTTTTTGTCAAAAATGTTTTGAAAGTAATTTTAAAAGTGCACAAAACGCCTAGACTATTATACCCAGGGGGCAAAGGGGGTTTTAGAGACATGGAATGTTATAGAAGGTTATGACCCAGAAATGATATCTAGGACCTTCAAGAATCATAATCTTGGTGTACAACACAACATGGTCAACTAACTACTGGAAACATTTACAATAGGCAGCCAAAATTGAATCACCACCACAGGCTATATACTTAACAACCGGTTGAAATTGCAAACTTTGAACAGGCATATCTCATGCCCCGTTTGACCTAGAGTCATGAGACTTTGCACACTATGCCTCTCCTCGCGGGGAACAAACTCAGGGTTTCCACCATTTTTTTTTTTTTGGGGGGAGAAACACTTAAAATCTATCTCCCAGAAAGTGTCTCCAATCTGCATGATAGGTCTACTCAGTAGACACAATCTACCAGTATCTAAAGTTCCATCTCAGCAAAAGTAAAAAAATATTTTTTTATTCTTTTTTTAAATTGTTAAAATTGTAGATCATGACATGCTCTACAACTTACTAATTGGACACAACATTTCCAGATTCAATTTTGATCTCGATATAAACGTTTTTGTGCAAAGCTTTTTGAGTTGACCTTTCTGAGTCACTGCTGCTGTTTACTGTATCGTATCATAACTAAGCGTCAACTGAGGTAATACTACGTGTGCGTTGATGAGTTCACAATGCATTAAGGTTATTCTTAATGGCCCATGAATGGTGTGCAGACCATTATCACATACCTTGTACAAATCATTAGTAAATAATTTAAAACTGGTTGATTAGTCATTTATAACATACCTTATACAAATCATTAGTAAATATAATTTAAACTGTGTGCTCTGTCCTTGACCAGGTCGCTAAAGACTTGGACGTCATCACACATTATGGAGCCCAGATGTCTTCTGAGGTAAAGGCTCTAGTGTAATTATCAGTGACTGTAGCAAAACTGTCATTGTCAGACTGGGGACTGACTGATTGGGGTAGAATGTCCCTAACCTCTAACCCCTGTGTTGTTCTACCCTAGGCCTCACCGACTGGTAGCCCTGCTGCTGCTCCTTGCCACAGGAGTTGACGTCCAACAGGCAGACACCAACGGAAAGCCCAACTTCCTGCTGATGATGGTGGATGACCTGGGGATTGGGGATGTGGGTTGCTATGGCAACAGCACCATCAGGTAACGTGGCAACTTGGATCGCTGCTGGTATCTCACTGATTCAGCCCTTTAAAATACCCTTTATCCTCTTTTCTCCTCTCCTTATATCTCCTCACCTCTCCCCCTCCTCTCTACTCCCCCTATTCTCCTCCCTCCATCTTGCTTCATACTTTCCCTCCCATTGTGCTGGTCTCTCTCAACTTCCCATTCCCTTGTCCTCTCCCTCTCTCCCTCCTTCCATCCTTCCCACCAGGACCCCTAACATTGACCGTTTGGCAGCAGAGGGCGTGAAGCTGACTCAGCACATTGCTGCTGCTCCTCTCTGCACCCCCAGCAGAGCTGCGTTCCTGACCGGACGCTATGCCCTGCGCTCAGGTAACATACGCATGCACGCGCGCGCGCGCACACACACGCGCACCCACACACAAATGCATACAAACACGTTGTGTTTCTGTGTGTGTGTGTGTGTTTTTGTGTGCATGTTTATGTATCAGGTCTGGGCAGTACGGGTCGTGTGCAGGTGTTGCTATTCTTGGGGGGTTCCGGGGGTCTGCCACCAACTGAGACCACCTTTGCCAAGAGACTACAGGAGCAAGGATACACCACCGGCATTGTGGGTAAGAAACACTATTTTCATTAGAGAGTTCAAGCTAGTGGTGGATCTTTCAAAATCCTAAAAAAAAACAACTCAAATCTTTGAATCTCGTTCAGTTAAATGAACAAATCTTTTTTCGAATAATTTAGTTCAGAAGAAGTAGTGGATCAGTCATGCTTGCATAAAGTAAACATTCACACAACACATGTTGCTACGCAAGTGTAGCCTGTCTGAGCCAGCCACACTGCGTTGTGTTCTGGTGCCTGAAGAATCACTGTCTACCACGACGTAATGAGATGCACTTTTATTCTTGGATTCTTGATCTAAAATCAGTGACAGACTTCACAAATGTCTGTCACTCAATGCGACATTGCCTGACGAGAGCCACAGGAGCACGCAAACGCACCGCAATGCCACCGGAAGGAAGCACAAAACAACAGCACGTATGGTATTTGATGAACAAGGATTTTGGTAAATAAAACACATAAATAAATAAAAACGTACATTGGAAATAAAACAAATAAAAATCTGTTACACAAGGACGCATCAAATATACCTTGCATAGCCTTACAGTACGTAGCTTGCATAGCTGGCACTAGCGTAGCTTGCGTAGAGTATGAATCCACCGTAAGTAAGCAAAGACACTCCCTGCTCATGTTTTGGACCACATTCATCACTGAGTGTAATTACTTTCACTGCCCATACGGGAACAGCAGCACACAGGACCGCAAGGCCGTTCAGAGAGTGGTACGATCAGCTGAACATACCTTTGGGGGCGATTCCCCCACCAAAACGTTGTTCATTAAAATTGCTGCAAGTGAAGACGACAGTGTCTGGGAGATTTTTTCTGTATATATTTGAACTGACAATAATCGACATTGGATTAACTATTTAAATTGTAATTTCAGAAATCACTAAAATGGGTTTGAACTCCCCGGTTTCATGGTGGAGTGAGTCAGGGTCTTTTTTGTGAGAAGAAGTAGGTTGGCTTCCTTGTTTTGTGTCAAAGAAGAGGAAAAAAATAATAATAAAAGAAAAAGAAAGCACAAGCCCTTCCACACATCCCTGTCTTGTGTCCTTGCATGTGTACCATAGGTAAGTGGCACCTGGGGGTGAACTGTGAGAGCAGAGGGGACCACTGCCACCACCCCAACAGCCACGGCTTTGACTACTTCTATGGCCTCCCCTTCACCCTGTTCAACGACTGCCTGCCTGGCGCCGGGCGCGACGTGCTGGCTGACCTGCAGGACACACTCTGGCAACTGTCCCTGCTGGGGGGCCTAGCCCTGCTCAGTCTGGTGGGTGGCTGGGAGAGAGTGTGTGTGTGTGTTCAGGCATGTTGTGTGTGCATGCATGTGTGCAAGTGTAACCGAGTTGAATTGGATACCCAGTTGAGCTCAGCTCGACCAGCTGGGGTCGCTGTGGTGTGTGGAGTGATTTTAGGGGGTTGAGTGTAACTGAGTTAGATTGGTTAAACTCACTGCTCGGTATAAATACTGCCCACCTGTTTTATCAAATTTCTAGCTTTTCGTTTCGTTGTTTATGAGAGGTGGTCACGTGTGTTCGTAAGTCAGAGGATCTGAACCTGCAATGCAGTGACACCTGTTACACATGCAAGCAGGCATGTTGTGCATACACGCATGTGTGGAGGCATGTTGTGTGTGTCTTGTGTGCGTGTGTGTGCGTACACCTCTCTGATCCCTTATATTTTTCCATTCCAGATGTGCGTTCGTGTGACTGGCCTTCTGGAGGTCAGTATGTGGGTCATCCTAGCACTGACCTCTTTCAGCCTGCTGGCCTTTGCTGTGTGGTTCGTGCCCTTTAAACATCTGGCGACCTGGAACTGCATCATCATGAGGAATCAGGAAGTTGTGGAGCAACCCATGAACCTGGACACCCTACCCCAGAGGCTGCTAGGAGAGGCCCAGCAGTTCATACAGAGGTCAGATACTGTACAACCTCTGTAGTCACATACAGAGGACATACAAAAAAAGTGTCCTTCTTTATTCACACCCTTGACAACAATGAACAAAAAGATCATATAAAATAAAAAATAAACAATTAAGATTATTTAATGCTCACAAAATGCTGTAAATTATATGTTTTATTATAATACATTGGCACATCAAACAGTTGAACGGTTCAAAAACTATAATTGTTGTCCAGAAAAGTCAAGAAAGACAAATTCACAGTCAGAGACGGCCACTTCAGGGCTTTAATCTTGTGCTCTGTCAACCATTTTTTAATGGCTTTGGACATATGTTCAGGATCATTGTCCTTTTGGAAGGTCCATCTGCGACCAAGGCGTAGCTTTCTGGCAGAGGGAACAAGGTTTTTGGACAAAATGTCTTGGTAAATACTGAAGTTCATGGTTCCATGTATTTTAACAAGGTCCCTGGGGCCTGTGGATGCAAAACAGCCCCAGCGGATTAAAGATCCACCATTTCCACCATAGGCATGAGATACTTTTCAACATCACTTGCATTCTTTGGACACCAAACATAAGGCCTATGTGCAAGTCCCAAAAACTCAATTTTTGTTTAATCTGACCACAAGACACTTCCATTTGTAGTTCAGATATAGTTTGGCGAATTCAAGATGCCTTTTTGTATTCAAATGATGGACCAATGGGCCTCGTTCACGAATGAAGCTACGAAGTAGTTACAAAGAGATTTCTTCTTAAACCCCACTTACAAAGTTTCCATGAAAATTCTGGCATTCACCGCTGTTTTCTCACTTGTTGTTCGTAGCAAAGAACATATTCTACAAACACTGAAAAGCAGTTGTAAGTGTGCTACAGGAGACATAAAATATTAGTGCGAAAGACATGTTTGTGCAAAATCATTAGTTATTGTGTTTACTTCAATTCTGCAGTTGTGTAATATATTCTAAGATTGGAATACAATAATAATGTATTTGTATAATTTGTAATATCTTTTTATAATTGTTTTTATTATTTTAAAGCGGGAGTGCTGTCTTTCCAATAATAACCCTGATGTGCTGGTCAGCACAACTGTTGTGCGTCCTTCTCCAGATACATCATTCACCGAATGAGTAGGTTAATAACGGAGAGGAGAGTGGTGGTGGTGTAGTGAGGGCCCTAATAAACCCATAAATCCTTGCTTGGGGGTTGCTCCTTTGGAATGCAAGCAGGGCCATAGCACCAACTGGCAGATGAAAGGTCTCCTTTATCTGTGTTTAGGAAAGGTGCAAGATCAAGAAGTGTGTGGCACCAATTTCCACTGTAGTCACAGTCACATGTATACAGTCATGTAACTTCCTGTTAAATGACCTTTGACCCCAGAAATGCAGACCGTCCCTTCCTGTTGTTCCTGTCGCTAGCTCACGTGCACACCCCCATGTTCTCCACCCCTGCCTTTGCCGGACACAGCCACCACGGTAGTTATGGAGACAACGTAGAGGAGATGGACTGGATCATTGGTGAGGAAGTGGCGAGTTAAGCATACAGTATTTATAGTGATGTGTATGAGTGTTTATGAACAGTATTCTTTCACAGCAGTAGTAGTCATTCGCCACATTGATTATATCCTCTTTAGAATGATCAAGATAGAATAATCAAGATGCATTGTTTCAGTAGTGTTAAAGACACTGTTTTCTGGTGTTTTTCTGTCCCAGGCCAGGTAACGGAGGTGGTGGATGGTCTGGGGCTGGCCAGCAACACTCTCATGTACTTCACCTCTGACCATGGAGGACACTTAGAGGACGTAGACGGAGGCTGGAACGGAATCTACAAAGGTAACACCACACACACACACGCACACACACACACTGTACACACACACACACACACATTTTATTAAAAAAAAAGATACTGTAACTTGTTTTCACTCCCCTTACCAGGGGGTAAGGCAATGGGGGGTTGGGAGGGTGGCATCAGGGTACCAGGGATATTCCGCTGGCCTGGCAGGCTGCCAGCAGGGAAGGTGATAGACGAGCCCACCAGCCTCATGGATCTGTACCCCACCCTCACACACCTGGCTCAGGCCACGCCCTCCCATAGGTACGCATGTATGGCAGTGTTCCTTTTCTTTTCCCTGGAGGAGGAAGCAATAATGGAAGCAATTTATTCATTATGACTTGTGTGTGTGTGTGTGTTTGCGTGTGTTTGCGTGCATGTGTGTGTGTGTGTTCCAGGCAGTTGGATGGGTATGATCTGATGCCTTTGCTGGAGGGTAGGACAGAGCGCTCGGAGCATGAGTTTATGTTCCACTACTGTGGGGTATACCTCAATGCTGTACGCTGGCACCCACCTGGGAGTGAGTACCCCCCACATACAGTACACACACAAACACACACACACACACACACACACACACACTGTCATTGAGTCGTTTTGTTGAGTGTGTGTTAATGTGTACACGTGTTTCTAGGTGACTCGGTCTTTAAGGCTCACTTCTTCACCCCTAAGTTCTACCCCGTCGGCGCTGATGGCTGCTATGACACCAAGGCGTGCCTGTGTCATGGCGGTCACGTGACGCACCACAACCCCCCGCTGCTCTTTGACCTCCAAGCCGATGCCTCGGAGACGCGTCCCCTCAGTCCGGCCAGCGAGCCCCGCTACGCAGAGGTCCTGGAGCGGATGGCCAGGGCGGTGGAGCGCCACCGTAGCGCCCTCACGCCCCACCCAGCTCCCAACCAGCTGTCCTGGGAAAAGATCCTCTGGAGACCCTGGCTTCAGCCCTGCTGTGGAACCTTTCCCTTCTGTGGCTGTACAGAGAACTCTACATAGGCCTGACACACACACACACACACAAAGGCAAGGCAAGTTTATTTATATAGCACATTTCAGCAACAAGGCAATTCAAAGTGCATTACATGAGACATTAAAAACAACAAGACAGTGCAAGAAAAACATAAATGGTCATATAAAATGAAATGCAAAGAAAAGGACATTTAAAACAAAATGCAGGAAAAATAAAATAAAGAAGTTACAATGCAGTGTATGAATGAATAATTATTTGATTTAATAAATTGCCTTAATAAATTGCCTTATACACTATATTGCCAAAAGTATTCACTCACCCATCCAACAGATGACAGAGCGGGGTCAGCGGATGCTGAGGCGCATAGTACGCAGAGGTCGCCAACTTTCTGCAGAGTCAATCGTTACAGACCTCCAAACTTCATATGGCCTTCAGATTAGCTCAAGAACAGTGCATAGAGAGCTTCATGGAATGGGTTTTCATGGCCGAGCAGCTGTATCCAAGCCATACATCACCAAGTGCAATGCAAAGTGTCGGATGCAGTGGTGTAAAGCACGCCGCCACTGGACTCTAGAGCAGTGGAGACGTATTCTCTGGAGTGACGAATCACGCTTCCCCATCTGGCAATCTGATGGACGAGTCTGGGTTTGGCGGTTGCCAGGAGAACGGTACTTGTCTGACTGCATTGCGCCAAGTGTGAAGTTTGGTGGTGGGGGGATTATGGTGTGGGGTTGTTTTTCAGGAGCTGGGCTTGGCCCCTTAGTTCCAGTGAAAGGAACTCTGAATGCTTCAGCAAACCAAGTGATTCTGGACAATTCCATGCTCCCAACTTTGTGGGAACAGTTTGGGGATGGCCCCTTCCTGTTCCAACATGACTGCGCACCAGTGCACAAAGCAAGGTCCATAAAGACATGGATGTGCAAGTTTGTTGTGGAAGAACTTGACTGTCCTGCACAGAGTCCTGACCTCAACCTGATAGAACACCTTTGGGATGAATTAGAGCGAAGACTGCAAGCCAGGCCTTCTCGTCCAACATCAGTGTCTGACCTCACCAATGCGCTTCTGGAAGAATGGTCAACATTTCCCATAAACACACTCCTAAACCTTGTGGAAAGCCTTCCCAGAAGAGTTGAAGCTGTTATAGCTGCAAAGGGTGGGCCGACGTCATATTAAACCCTATGGATTAAGAATGGGATATCACATGAATTCATGTGTGTAAAGGCAGATGAGTGAATACTTTTGGCAATATAGTGTAGGTCAGATCTTGTCCCAACCCCAACCCTTATTCTAACGCTATTTCAGTGGCGTGACTAGCTTCCGTTCGACCAGCCCTTTTCAGTCCTGTAGTCGCATGCTCGCTCATGCCAGACTACAGTCCTTTCACCCTCTGTTCACTTCGCCGTCAAAATAAATCGGTGTCGGCCTATTTAGGAGAGGCGCTCATATTTATAAGTGTCAGATAAACATGAAACTTAACTTACCTAAGCAAAAGGGTCTATTTAAACAAATGCTGGGTTTTGAATTCTCGGCGCTACCATTAAATAACTTATTTAGACGCGTTTTGTCCGAGTGAATTTATTTTTCCGAGGTAGTCTTCTTCTGTGGTGGTATGGAAGCTTCAAAGAGACCACCCACGAAGGGTGAAAGGACTGTAGTCTGGCATGAGCGAGCAATACAGGACTGAAAAGGGCTACAGTTCGACCTGTCCTGAACAGAAACAAGCCAGCCACGCACATAAGCCAGGCTGGACCTGGCCTGGTTTAAGAGTGGCTTGACGACTGCAGTTTTCAAGCCAAAACAGGCTGTGCCACAGGAAACAGCACAACATTCCTAATGTGAAGTGAAAGATGAAGAAAATATAGGCTACTGCTTGTTGCTTCATTTATTATTGTTAATAACAATGATAATGATGGTGATGTAGGCTACAATCTGCGTAGCCCATCGCTTATCCAGGAAAATGGCCACCGCCAATAGTTTTCCGTGATCTGCCAATGTCTCTGTCAGCCCGTATCAGTGCGTAACCAGGCAGTTTGGGGTATGACGTGTCTGCTTTCAGCCAGCTCTCCGTAACACCGATGAGGTTAGGCTACTCTGTCTTGAGTTACTGTCATACTGAATTTTGGGGGAGCTGATGAGAGGTCTACTTAGCCTACTGCTCAGGAGAGAAGGACAAAGCAGGGAAAGAGGCCTAGTGTGGTGCTGCTGTAGAAGACTCGTGTTTGATTGATAGAAGAGACCTGTTTTGCCGCTGTCTTTTTGGAAGAAGTTTTATTTTTCCTTCAAAACCTCTGCTCTGTCGTAGCCTACTGATGGAGGAAACGAAGCTTTCCGACACATTCGACACACCTGTGTCGGAAAAAGTGTTGCTCTATTCATGCAGTCGATACCATAATGACATCTGCTAGTCAGCTCATGGTATGTCGGCTGTAGGCTACCTATTGACTAATTGACAAGTCATAGAGGAATTTTTGGCAAAATACAAAAGAGCCCACTGTCATGTGATGTCTTGTTCAATACGAGTTGGGTGCTTGCGTGACGTACGAAGCTTCGTTTGAAAAATCAAGTGGTTTTGGTAAACTGACGCAAGCAGCGATATTTGTAGCGATATTTGTGGAGACTTGGCAACCCTGGTTTAGCCTACTGAATTCTATCAGATCTCTGGAGGGCTATGAATGGGCAGCTCTAATCGTCCGTACACCAGCAGTTCTCTGCTATTTCAGGACTATAGAGGCACTGTGGCACAGTTGCCTCAGAGCAAGAAGGTCCTTGGTTCCATTCCTGCCATGGACGCTGTTAGCACTGGGGGCGAGCTCTTCCCAGGGTTGCCTGTTACCCAGGTGGGGTATCTTGCCGGCCTTTCTATGTGGAGTTTGCATGTTCTCCCCGTATTCGCAAGGGTTTCCCCATAAGAAAAACATGCAGAAGAACAGATCGCAAACGCTGTCCGTCCCTGGCGAAGACGGACAGGAGCACTTGGGTTGGGCCGGTTGCCTGCTCATGCACGAGCTTAGCCTACTGTCTGCTCCCGGCCGCCCTTGGGGGAAGGACGACGGGATGGGTTAAGAGCAGAAGAAGCATTCATCGGCGACCCTAGTGTGTGTGTGTGTGTGTGTGTTTCCTGCGTCGCCCATTACACTACACTGTGCTGTGGCTAGTCGCCAGCAGGGGGCAGCCATGCACTCCAGAGGCAGTCAACACAAACTGTACAACACAAACCTGTTTGGAGGATTTCTGGGGTGAAATGTTCTGTGCGTCTATATCGGTGATCGTGGATAGCAGAATGGTAAAAGGTAAATAGACTGCACGTAGCTACATAAAGCTACAGCGCTTTACAATGGCCTCTCATTCACCCACACACCAATGGTGGCAGCTGTCATGCAAGGTGCTAGCTTGGTCATTGGGAACAATTTGGGGTTCAATGTCTTGCTAAGGACACTTTGACCTGGACAGGAGGGGCTGGGATTTGAACCACCGACCCGCTCTACCTCCTGAGCCACAGCCACACCAGAAGCAGTGTGACATGTTCTAGTGTGGACTGTGGACAGAAGAACATCCTGTGTGATCCGAATGTCCCTGGCAGGAACATTCTAGATCAGGATGATATTTTATTATTTTATTTATTCTTACATCAGCTTGGGGGGGGGGGGGGGGGGAGCGTTGCCCCCCTCTCTTCATTGTCTCCAGCTCTCCTTCAGCTCTGCAGAAACTGTATTTCATCTGTTTCTGCTGTTCAGAAAGCTACGCTAAAGGTCACTGCTGGCTTTTTAACCCATAAAGAATCTTTATGGTTCTGTTTTCCCAAACTGCTCTATACAGACATGCCTGGTATGACAACCCGAGGAAGCTAAATTGCTTCCATGTAGGCTGGATCTGCATAGGAGGGTGACACAGAGAAACAGGCTCAATTTTGGCTTCCCTCAGGTCAGACTCCGGGCATCCCTGTGGCGACAGAGCAGAGCCTGTTATTGGTCATCAATAACTGACTGAGCGGAGCTGACAGGCCAGATGCAGCCTATCAGATACTCAGACTACCTAGCTACTTTCACAGCCAGACTAATGATCCAGGTCTTCTCAAATGAGAGGCTGAGAATATGATTATATTTGAGTGTGAGATCTCAGGGGAAGATAGACTGTGTACTGTTGACCAGTATGTGGGTGTGGAATCAATTGTCTGCTATTTGAGTCATCCTGTGTTTGTGATAATGGAACCTCTAAGTGGTTCATGGTCGTGATTTACACTGAAAGCTGTTTCCATATGGACCCACTCATCCTCCCCCTCACACACACACACACACACGTACGCACGCATGTACGTACGCACACAGACATACACAGTAGATGCATACAAGTACACAGTGCACATGCATACATGAGACAAAGACAGATGAAGGATATCATTTTTTTTTTTTTTTTTTTTTTTTACTTGTGGAGCGAGGCAGTTTTATGGTCAACCAGTAGCCAGGCTGATTTAATTTGAAACCACTATGCGGTGGGGCAATTTCACCCGTATTACAGTCAGTGACTCTAAATGGCATCAGATGTGGTTGAACCTCATCAGAGTCAGGCATCAGTACAGGCTTCCTTTGTCTGCCAGTTGTGTGTGATTAGCACCAGGCACTAACTCAGTTAACAGTCCCCTGTGGAACTGTAATGTGTTAATGAGTAGAGATGTTTTGGCTATAACATTGAGAAGTTGTAGTTATTGGTACAGCTATTAGAAAGAATGATATTCATTTGCGAGAATGTGCGTGTGTTTGTGCGTGCATGCGTTTGTATGGGCGTGTGCATGGGGTACAATGGGTGAATTGTTCCCATGTGAGAATGCTCCAGGGTTGCATGAGTGTCTCTGCTGGAGAGCTTTCACTCTGTGCACAGATATAAACACATACACGCACACACACCACACGCATATACATGCACACACAGGTGGATTTAGTGTACAGTTGTAATTCAATTTTGCTGAAGAGTAGGACTTACAGGGTGAGTTGTGGAGTGGTATTATATGTAATTTGCAGGGGACAATGTTGATGTAGTGTTTAGAGTGTGACAATGTGATAGAGTGTTCTTGAACGGCCCATCTGGCCAATATTACCATGCTCCTCACGGGGGACATGACTGCAGGCTGGGAATGTGGCACTGAGGATGGCATGCTGAAACTGTGACACACACACACACACACACACACACACACACACACACCACTCTTTCTCCTGCACCCCCCACTGGCAGAGAGCCTATTATAAACACTTACACTCTCTGGCACAGGAAGTGTTTACAGAGGTGGGGTGTGATGAGGGACAGATAACTAGGCTAATGTTAGCCTGGCAGGAGTTTGGAACTCACTCATGCCGTGCTATTAACCCCACTCACTCAGTCACTCACTGACACACACATACACACGCACACACGCGTGCCTCTATAGGCTCCAGGAAATGCGCCAGAGCTGGCTATGATGTGTCTGGATTACAGGTTTCAACAGTAGGAGCCGCAGTTTCTATAGTTGTATTCTGGAGTGAGTGCAACATGCAGGGTTAAACCATACATGTGAACCATGGTCTCCAAACCACTGAGTTCTTCCTACTGTATACAGATACCTGTTGCATGATGCTTATGAATAATAGTGGGGTGTCCACTGCTGGTATGGCTGGAGTGCAGCCAGTGAACAGTTTGACATCCAGGTCTTACATGTGATTTTATCATTAAAAAAATATATCATATATAATATATCCTATATAATATTATATGATATATATATATATATATATATATATATATATATATAGAGGATATATGATGTATATATATTTTTTTTTAAATGTTAAAATATACAGTATATACTGCTCAAAGAAATTAAGGGAACTCCAGTGATCAATCATCATTGCGGATCTCCATGAACGAAATAACCAAATTGAAATTCTTTAATCTTTATTGATTACATTGTGCAATTCGCAAAGTAATGGTCACAAAATAAGTCAATGGAAACCAAAATCATTAACCCATTGAGGGCTGGATGTCATTAAGTGTGAGTAAGTGTTCCCTTAATTTTATAATAATATAAATCTATATAATACATATAATTATTTAACTGTGGGACTGTTAAAGGTCCCCTTTTATGCTCATTTCCAAGTTAATATAGGTCTCTGGGGTCCCAAAACATGTATTTGAATATTGGATGAGTGGCCCAGGCAAGAAGCCCAGGCACATCTGCTTGTTGAATCACACAATTTCAAAATGTGTCTGTCCGCAGAAAAATGACTGGGTTGTCTTATTTCTAAGTTTGTGTGTTAGTAGGCCCATTAGAGAACCAAATGTACGTGCACAAGCACTGCAAAGCAAGTTTTTCATAATAGGTCCCCTTTAAAACTGAGAACTTTCCTTCTTTCTTTTCATATACAGTACTATTGTACTGTTTCTCTCTCCTTAGTTCTCTGCAAGTCTACATAAGCTAAAACAACCCTCCAAAACCGTAATGCCCTTACCCCTCCACCACCACTGTAACTGGACAAAACGTCACTGCTGAGATAGAGACAATGTCATGATAGAGCCAGTAATTGCATCAAATTGGAAACATCCTGGAAGATGTCAATTAAACTGTTTACTTTAGGTTTCCTGTGGGCTACAAAACCCGGACTAGACTAACATGTTACCACACTAATCCCTAGACCAGGCTAGCACCAAGGTTATAATAGTTTTGCTTTTTTCATTCATTTTTTTGTGCGTGGCTGTAAGCCTGTGCACCTAGTATAGCGTTTGTCTGGTTATCACTCCCTCCCTTACTCCGGACAATGTTGGCCTGCATTTCTCTGTTGGCACCACAAGAGGCAGTAGCCCCAGCACACCAAAATAAAGGACACCAAAATCAACCCGCCGATCTCCACTGCACAAGTAGAGTAGTGGTGAGAGCATTGCACTCCCACCCGGGAGACCAGGGTTCAAGACCCGGTGGGGATGACTTTATGTTATCATCAGTGTAACAGCTTTAGCCACTGACCGCTACCATTAATGTTATGGAAGCTGCTGATAGTTGTGAGCTCATGAGCTAACTGGCTATCCTGCTCTTATTGTGCTGGATTAGCATTGGAAGCATTGGAACGGATGTGTCCAGGCAACAAGACCTATCTTAATTTTTCAGACATTATTTCATGTCATTTCAATTCACAGCTATTTCAGTGGCATGACTAGCTTCTGTCCTACCAGTCTTGAACAGAAACAAGACAGCCACGCACATAAGCCAGGGTAGACCTGGCCTGGTTATTTTTATATTGCTTTAACTATTTGTTTTCAATTTTAGTTTAGTTTTAATTCGTTTTTAAAGCAGGCTTTCTAGTTTTATTTTTTGAAAATGCTTAGTTTTAGTTACATTTTTATTAGTTAATAATAATAATAATTTTCTTCTGCGCTAGCCTCGTGAGACTATCCTGATCTCGTGAGCTTACGTTGTTTCACTCTGTGTGAAACAAACCATCTGGCGCATGACAGGTTACTTCTGTGCAGGGGCACAGCTAAACAAAAAATGGAGGATAGATTTCATATCCACCCAAAATACTAGGCTTATGTATGAAATGAAAAAGACAGGAGGTTTTCTCTATAATTTTAGTTTATTTTTGTTAGTTTTGTAAACACAACACAGTTTTAGTACGTTATCTTTTTTTTGTTAAGCCTAGTTTTTAATTTTATTTCAGGAAACTAAAATGTTTTTTCACACCTAGCTTTTGTTTTTTCGCTAGTTTTCGTTAACTACAATAACTTTGACTAACACCCTACCACATTAATACCTGGACCAGACTAACAGCCTACCACACTAATACCTGGACCAGACTAACACCCTACCACACTAATACCTGGACCAGACTAACACCCTACCACACTAATACCTGGACCAGACTAACACCCTACCACACTAATACCTGGACCAGACTAACACCATACCACACTAATACCTGGACCAGACTAACACCCTACCAAACTAATACCTGGATCAGACTAATATCTGGATGCTTGCTGGTCTGGGGTGCATACTATCAGATATCAGTACGTGACTCTATATGACATGAGCTACTGTGAGTTGTAGGTTAAATCAGTCACACAGCTGTTAGTTATCAACCTGAGTTCACTGAGCCTCAGGTTTGAGGTGTAACAGTGGGGTGTGGGTACAGTGGCAGGGCATAGGTTAAAACATCGGGTCAGCCTCAGACATTAAACCAACACCTTTCCCCACAACAAAACTGGCGAGAAAGCTTGATGCCACAACAGCGACACTCAACATTGAAATATGTGAGCAAAACTAATGTAAGACCTTGTATTCATGAATGAATAAGAAAATTAAACCATTCATTGTAAAACTAGACAACTACTTCCAAAGCCGAGTCATGGCAACCAGCAACATAATCTGCATGGATTTATTTAATCTAAGCAAGAAAACATGATAAAAAATAGGCAGTGCACACTTAGTCAATCATCTTACAGAATCAGTTTTATTGGCAGGTAGTTTTTACATATACTACATAGGCCTATACTTTGTTCCGGTCAGTTGGTGCATAGGTAGACAATGCTAAACAAGGTGCCAGGATTAGACAGGACAGTGCAAATGACAGTGCAAAATACAAAACACAAAATGGTGTGTGATGTGTACAAAGTGTAAATGTGTGTGCAATGTTTTTATATATATGTGTGTGCCGTTGTGATATGTGTGTGCAGTGCGAGCCTATGTACAGTACCGGCATGTGCGGGCATGTGCAACAGAGACAAAGTCAGAGGAGAGAGAGTCAGAGGGGGACACAAGTCTTATTGATGAGGCTGGTGGCAGTCAGGAACAAGCTGCTTTTGTGGTGTGAAGTCTTGGTCCTAATGGACTGCAGCCTCCTGCCGGAGGGGAGTGGTATGAAGAGATTGCGACCATGGTGGGAGGGGTCAGCCTCAATCTTTCTACCCTGCTTCAGGGCCCTGGAGGCATGCAGCGAAGCGAAGACAATAACAAACAAGTCAAACAAAGATGCATCCAAGGTTGGCCGACCAAAAACCCAAAAAGACGTCCCCTGCAAAAACAGTAATATGTATCCAAGAGGGTTTTTGGACTTACCATGTACTACCGGGTCCAGCCTGGCTTATGGCTGATGGGCGTACATACAGTACAGCTGTTCTTTTGATAGTTCTGGAGAAATTTCATTGCCTGCCCTATGTACTTCCATTTAGGTGGTGAGGTAAGTAGACCGAGACACAGTGGCTTATCTGGACATCTGTATAGTTGATTGAGTCAGCAAGTAGGATTAAGTGTTGTCTGTAAATAACTAAGTATTGACGGGCTATATACATATACGATCTTGATATATTGCATTACATGACATTACAGTCATTTAGCAGACGCTTTTATCCGAAGCGACTAACAATAATTGCATTTAACGTAGGAAGAGCCAATGTACTACTACTTGCCAGAACTCACAAGTAAGTAAGTAAGTAAGTAAGTTTTATTTATATAGCGCCTTTCACAGCACGAATGCACAAAGCGCTTTACAATACAAATAACACATAAAAAGGGAAGAAAGAGCGACATACAAAATACAATACATACAAAATACAAGGCAATTACGACATACAAAATACATTACAAGGCAGTTACAAAATACAGTACGAGGCAATTACAGTTACCAGGGGAGGGGAGGGGGGAGGGAATTACCATACAGGCAGCCAGCCTCGACATGCAGCCATACAATCGGCGCGGCCAATAACCTGACAGCACTGTACTGTAATGAGAGAGGGGGGGGGAGGGTGCGAAAGGAGGGGATGGGGTGGGGGAGGGCTGGGGAAGGGGTGGGTGCGTGTGGTGTGGTTTGTGTGTGTGTGTTTCTGAGTCCGTGAGTTCAGTCCATGTGTGTGTGTGTGTATGTGTATGCCTGAAGGCCTCTAGATCCACAGATCCTGAAGATCCACAAGTGCATCTTCTTTCTAAAACAAGTGACTAGGAGCATAATCTAGTGCTGAAGGCAAAGTGCAAGAATCGCAATCTAAAGTACAGTGCAATATAATATATTATATTCATATAGCCTATACAGTACAGTTTAGTATTGGCCTGAGTAAACCTCGGCCTCGGCCTATACCCTGAGTTGAGTGTGGTGGAGAGACTGTACCCCCTCGGGTTACATCCACCGGGGGCAGATCACTGACCTCCAGGCCATCCCCATGCACCCCCTGCGATGACCGCGTGTCTCTAGCCCACCCAGGGCCGAGTTGTGGGGTTCGTGGAGTGGATAGTGGAGTGGTGGTGAGACTCCGCCCACTCGGGTCAGAGCCAGTCAGGGGCTGATCAGTGATCACACACAGTAGTCCGAGGTAGGAGGACAGGGTAAAGGTACACAGCAAGCTTTTTTGTTTAGTACCAATTTCCACACTCACACTGTACTTACTGTATTACTTATTGTAATAGTTACTGTATTACCTACAGGTCCAGTGAACCTGCACAGCCTGTATGTCATGTAAATGTGTAGGAGGGGTGCACAGTGGGTACTCAATGAAAATTAGTTCTTGTACATGTTCTTTACAGAAAGTGAGCCAAGGCCAATGAGTCTCAGGTTTAAAAATAAATAAATATTTGTATCACTTTTATTTACGTAAACATTGAAAATGGGTCCAACAGACCCAAACCTCTTACAAGTAGTGTTGCACGATATACCGGTACCAAAGGTCTACCGCGGTTCCAAAACGTGACGGTGCCAAAATATACTATAAGCTCTATACAACGGTACTACCGTTGAACACGGCAGGGGGACAATGTTACCTCTGTTTCCAAATTCACTGGTTTCTGCTAAGCAGACTGGCTCGCGACACCGTTGTGCAGCTCCCAATTTGTTGATTCGCGCACACATCTCCGCAGTCACAATATATATTGACGTTATCTGTGTATGTCTGGGCGCGAGCCAGTCTGGTTCTCAGTAGGCTATCGTAATGTCAGAAGCGTTCCCTAGCTCTGAGTCCGCACCATCAAATGTAACATTATTGAAGAAACATAACTCTAAAAGTTTAATATGGAACTACAGTATTTGGGTTTTAAACCAGATAAACAAGGAAACGCTATAGATGATGGCCGTCCGTTGTGCAGGCGATGCGGCAATGCCGTATAGGCAAAAGAAGTCAACACATCAAACTCAATAAAGCATCTACAATCTCGTCATCCAGACCTTGCACTGGAATACAGACGAGCTAATGAAGTTGGTAACACTGTGGCAGTGTTCTTGCCATTAGCTAATATTACAAAAATGAATGAATAAACATCTTAGCTAAAGCGTGTGCTGCTGTTGCTAGCTAGCCAGCTGGCTAGCTAATGAAGTAACGTTAGCCTACCTGCTGTCATCATGCACAGCTGTTGAATTGAAATTCGTCCTCTTATTCCAACTCCAAACTCCTTAAAATAATGTGAGCTAGATTATGTAGGCTGAGACGAATCCAATGATAATCCAATGATATCCACCTCTTGACATTTGGTCATTTGATCTGGTTTTGACTTAAACGAAAGTGAAAGCTAGATAAAGCGTCATTGCCATCAACCAAAACCCAGTGGCCCTCCGCTGACCTTTACTGGTGGTTTGTGATACTACACTTGTGTGTATACATGGTTGATTCAGTAGTTGTTTTAGATATGTGTTTTAAATATTTAATATTATATATAATATTATTATATAATAATTCATAATATGCATAGTATCTTTTTACTTACCTATAGAGCAGGGGTGTCAAACTCAAATACACAGTGGGCCAAAATGTAAAACTTGAACAAAGTCGCGGGCCAACATTGAACAAATGAAAATTTTAATATGGACCCAAACAAGGTTTGCTTTAACATTGAATATGCACTTATCACTTTCGCTTTTGGTGCGCATCAATGGTGTGCACTAACATATGTGAATACGCCCTCAGACACAAGTGTTGGTGCTCCATCTGCTCAGTAGAGAAGCTTGTAAAACCCTGACTGTCCTACAGCCAGGCAGACAGACAGACAGCCGGCATGCAAACAGACAGGCAGGCAGACAGGCAGGCAGACAGGCAGGCAGACAGGCCGGCAAGAAGGCAGACAGGATTGAATGAACAGGAACAGAGCAAACACAGCGGCCGGCTAGGTCAACACAGGTGTCTCCATCACAGTGAGACGTTACATAACGTAAAGCTTCTGTTTTCTGCCTTTCTTTTCGCCATTTTTAAGAAGTGGTAACACGGTTACAGTTGTAGTATGAGATTGCTATGACTACAGTCACAGAAGAGAGGGCGTTTCTGGGTCCTGTCTTGATTGACGCGCCAAAACAACAGCAGAGCATTATGGGATTTGTAGTATTAGCGGTGAATGCGCTGTATAATACTGGCGGGCCAGCTCTAGTAGTCATTTGGTATTGCCTCGCGGGCCAAATATAATTACACTGCGGGCCAAATTTGGCCCGCGGGCCAGAGTTTGACACCCCTGCTATAGAGCTACAATGTAATGCATTAAATGCATCTTATTCATGCACCACTCGTATAAAGTGATTACACTGTACTGTAATGTACTGTAAATACATTGCACCTTCATAAAAATAAAAATTTTAAAATTACAAATTTTAATGCTTCGGTATCGTGATACTACTTGGTATCGTGATACTTTGGCTGGTATAGTATCGCAGGTCAAATATTGGTATCGTGACAACACTACTTACAAGGGACAAAAACTAATTCACTTACTTACATCAGTGCGATAAGCACACGGATGAGGTGGGGCCCAGTGGGTGAGGTCTGCGAGGGAAGGGCCCAGCAGACGAGGCCTGCAGCCAGATCCTACTGGGGCAACAAAGCCGCGGAGAAAGCGACGGTGTGAATGCATGTTTAGCCTTGTTTTAAGGTTACTTATGATCATATACAATGGTTCAGATCAAAACGTTGACAAAACTAGCACTTTTGAGAAAGTCTGATAATTGCTCTACCACCGTTTTGGTCATACTGTACAATGGATGTGGGTGGGCACTAGGGCTGCCCCCTGAAAGTCGACGCGTCGAATCATCAGTCGGAGACCCTTAAGTCGACAGAGATTCTTTAAGTCGAGCAGTCGTTTTCTGCTCCACTGTCAAGGACTAGGAGGTGGACTAAGATCAAGGACAGGCCAATCATTCGTTTTAGACCTAGGCTATTACCGTAGCTATTTGTTGGGCTGTAAAAGAAGAGTTAAGACTGATATAGCAGAGGGAAGAAGGCAGGGAGCCCCTCTCCCCTCCGCTAAGCGTCTAGCCTAGCCTAGCCTACTATGCGCCAGCAATCACGTGCATTTCCCAAATGGAATATCACACTGCTTTCCTAAATCAATCTTCTTGTATATCCAATGGTAAAAATAGGGTCTCCCATAGACAGCTTGAGCTCTAACGTCTGTGAAAATGCTTTAGTGACAGCCAAAACATTTCCTTGTTGACTGCTGCCCAACGTATGAGCCGAGCCGATTCGCGCAAGCATTCAAATGCGCAGTTGAGGAGACTATCGTCAAATTGCCCAACCCTAATGTAGGATATGTGAAACTGTATAAAAACATGGGGGCATCCGAAGTAGATGGACAATGCTAGATGATTCATGTTTAACAAGAAAACAGGTGTCTTTTATTGGGCAGCCTGCAATTTTGAGTTGAAAGTTTCACAGCTCTCCCAACTCCGGCGGTCTCCCCTCAGCCTAGACATATGGGGGGGAACGAATCTCCCGACATGTCACAAAATGGATATGAAGACAAAATGTTTAAGATATTGATAACCTGTCTATTAATTATCTCGATTATTAGTGGTCCAAACAATGGACAATGCAAGAAAGAGGGATGGGCTGCACTTGAAACAAGCTATCAAACACATTCGGAGGCAGCGGAGAGGATTTTAGCGGAGCGGAAATATGAGCAAGGCTAGCCCACAATTTTTTTTAAAAACTTTATTCTACTTTTTTGTTCAACGGAAAATAATAAACACCAATCAAGGTAAAATAGCCCAATAAAGGCTATTCAAGCATAACCTAAATGGACGAAAGTTCGTTCAGAAAAAGATTGAACAAAACGAAGCATTCCTCCATCTTATTCCACAAACCGATAGCCAGGATATTCTAGCTATTTAAAATGCTGTAATTATGTAACTGTCATTCTCGTTGATTTCAAATAGCCTCGGAAATACTCAGAAATGTGCCTTGGCAACAATTGATTGTTTCTATAGGCTACCAATATAGGCCTAACCAAAATAATCACGGAAACTTGATGTCAAGTGATTTTCTGATAGCCAGGAGAAAGAGAAAAAACACATCGACGATTCGACGCGTCGCTTTGAACACCAAGTCTGATTCGAATCACAAAATCCTGAGTTGAAGACAGCCCTAGTGGGCACCTTGAAAAATCTTTCAAAAACATGTTATACTCTCGATTGCAAAGACAAGAAACTCACTGAGGTGTTAGTTGGCGTTCTGACATATAATTCGCCATAAAGTAAGATTCTAGTTCATCTGGAAAGGCTTTTTAAAATATTTAGCATAGAACTATTTAGTCGCAGCACATACGTGTGTAAACTTCCGCAAACTAGGTAGCCTAGCAACATAAACAATAACAATAGCTACCGTAAGTAGTTCCGCTTCCTGAATCTCCTCTGCGGATTGATCTACACATCTACAACGGTCGCGTCAATACAAGTCAATGGATTTCATAAAATGATCAATAAAACCCTACAGGATTCATACTTTGCGGCAAATTTGATGTCAGAACACCAACGGACACCAATTACCCCCTCGGTGAGCTTCTTGTCTTTGAAATCGAGAGTTTAACATGTTTTTGAAAGATTTTTCAAGGTGCCCATCCACATACATTGTATGACCAAAACGGGGGTAGAGCAATTATCAGACTTTCTCAAAAGTGCTAGTTTTGTCAACGTTTTGATCTGAACCATTGTATATGATCATAAGTAACCTTAAAACAAGGCTAAACATGCATTTTCCCTTTACTACTCCTTTAAGTATAATTTTCCCAAAAGTCAGAAATCACTCTGTGCAGTTAAGATGTGGGATATTACCACGACATATTGACACTGGAAGAGGTGTGACTGACACGACACTGTCAAGTTGTTTACAAAATGTAATGATGTCAAAAGAGATTAGAATCTGTTGTGTGGTATCACATCAGCAACAGGGAAGTGCCGTGTATCTGTCTCCCAATACATACGGTTTTCAGCCATTTGTACTAGGCCCATCTTCAGGTACATGACAATCATTTTCTCAACTTTCTTTGTCTTGGTGTTTACAGATCTTCCATTCGTTTGAAAGCTGTACTCATTTGTGTTTTTTGTCAGAGACTGAATCAAATCACTGGAAGTATTCCAGTGGTGTGTGAAGGGAAATGCGATCTTCTGTGACATCTGGACCAGAAAAATCAGTATTGGGGCTGATAAAGTCTTTTTTTCAGCCAGCAATACCTGTCACGGGGCATAGTGTGTTTTTTTGGTTGCAGCTCGATGTCCACATAATCACTGGCTGGGCAGTCAGTGGGTTGTTGGTTTTCTTTGTCTTCTTGTCCACAGGCATCTTCATCATTTATATCAGTGTCATTTGATTTGATCTCAACATCACTCTCTCCATTATTAACGATAGCAATCACATCCTGCACACTGTATCGAGAATTTATCTTTGCTGGTGGCATTCTCAAATGGAAAATAAATGAATAAATAGAAATGTATAAATAATACATATGCTTATTATATTCTAGTAAATAACCTAAAGTAATATATTGGGTGGTTCAGGGTAGAGATAAGTATTTTCCAGTCAAACAATACTGTCTGACTTAGCCTATTATACTATCTACTTATCATACTAAAAGGATTATGCATCCATCCATCCATCCATCCATACATACATCTTCATCCGCTTATCCGGGGTCGGGTCGCGGAGGCAGCAGCTCCAGCAGGGGGCCCCAGACATCCCTTTCCCTAGCAGCATCAACCAGCTCTGCCTGGGGAATCTTTAGCCGCTCACAGGCCAGTGCGGAGATGTAGTCCCACCACCTAGTCCTGGGTCTACCCCGCGGCCTCCTCCCAGCCGGACACGCCTGGAACACCTCCCTAGGGAGGCGCCCAGGAGGCATCCTCACTAGATGCCCGAATCACCTCAACTGGCTCCTTTCGACGCAAAGGAGCAGCGGCTCTACTCTGAGTCTCTGAGACTGAACTTCTCACCCGATCTCTCAGGGAGACCCCAGCCACCCTCCGGAGAAAACTAATTTCGGCCGCTTGTATCCGTGATCTCGTTCTTTCGGTCATGACCCATCCTTCATGACCATAGGTGAGGGTGGGGACGAAGATAGCCCAGTAGATCGAGAGCTTTGCCTTTTGGCTCAGCTGTCTTTTCGTCACAACAGTGTGGTAAAGCGACTGCAGAACCGCACCAGCTGCTCCGATGCTCCGGCCAAACTCCCTCTCCATGGTTCCCTCACTCGTGAACAAGACCCCCAGATACTTGAACTTCTTCACTTGGGGTAAGGACTCATTTCCTACTCGGAGCGGACAGGCCACCGGTTTCCTGCTGAGAACCATGGCCTCAGATTTAGAAGTGCTGATTCTCATCCCAGCCGCTTCACACTCAGTTGC
Organism: Borostomias antarcticus; assembly: GCF_949987555.1. Lineage (NCBI taxonomy): Eukaryota > Metazoa > Chordata > Actinopteri > Stomiiformes > Stomiidae > Borostomias > Borostomias antarcticus. The sequence continues at coordinate 22,538,202 of NC_140242.1, forward strand.
GAACCTATCCAGAGAGTGCTGGAGGTCGCAGGCAGATGATGCCATCAGGACCACATCATCTGCAAATAGCAGCGACACGATCCCCGGCTCACCGAACTGCAAACCCACGTCCCCACGGCTACGCCTCGATATCCTGTCCATGAAAATCACAAACAGGATTGGTGACAAAGTGCATCCGAATCCTATTTGCACATTCCACTAAAATCACACAATACTCTCTGGCCAGCCTGTTATGCTCTCTATTTATCATACTTAAAGGAATACATTAATCCCCCCACTTACATCCCCACATTCAGAAACATTCTCACCTGATCCTGAACAAGCGTCCCCTGATTGTGTCCAATGCAATAAGCCTGAAGCTATTTTGACTACCACACTCACCCAGATATGTAGAATTGCAACAAAGATATAACAAGCTATAAATAACATTTGATTAATGTATTCCACAAAAAATTACATGTACATGTGCTAGACATTGTAATAATCACAAAAATATATTGAAGGCATTTTACTTACAGGGTGATTCAATAGAGTTTCAGAAGGTGGTCCCTGAAAATAGTGTATCAGTTGGCTTCTAGCATGCACACAAGAACACTCGCACGAGGACGTGCAAGCATTGTGGTGACGTGTCACAAACTTTGTGATGACGGCTCACACAGTACTGCACTGTAAATTGCAGCTTTGTAGCTACAAGTAGAACCCACCCTGTGTTTCTAGACCGACCAAGTTTCTATATCGACAAGCCAATTGGAGGCATTGTTTTGTGCAGCAGCATGTAACCTATCACTCGCCATTTGCGTTTAGAATGTTTGCATTCTAAACATTCCCCCCAAAAAAGGACACATAATGTTTTGGGGGGAGAAGAGTTGAGTCAATCAATCAATCAAAGCTTTATTTGTATAGCACATTTCATACCCAGAGGCAACACAATGCGCTTTACAGAGAACAAGGGAGGAGGGCATACAACCCACTCTCTATATATTCCAGAGGGAAGCAAAAAAACAGTAATCACCCGGGGGCCAGATAAGTGAGCTGTAAAAATTCTTCCCTGACCCCTCTCAACAAGGCGATCGAGCAAGCTCCAGGAGTATGTTTGTCTATCGGCTAAGAACATTTATAAAACAATACATTACATTAAATTACATTTCAGAGTAAGAGAGGCTAAAAAAGCATCATAGGAGAGAGGACATCCTACGGACATGCTACGACATCCACAGTAGACACGGGAGTATCTATCGGACTCCGGGAGGTCTGCTGGTAACAGTGAGGCATCCACTGGACCTGGTTAGAAGATAGGAGGGAGAGAGAGAGGCACTAGGGAGAGGGAAGGCAGAACAGGGTTAGTAGCACATAGAGCCATACAAACCACACAGATATTTAAAACAGGTAAACTGGAGCAAGCTCCTGGAATATATTTGTCTAATGGCTAAGAACATTTATAGAGCAATAAATTACATTAAATTAAATTTTCAGAGCAAGAAAGGCTAAGAGCATCAGGTCCAGGCCTAAGCCGGATGTAGACTGATGTGTGTCTGTGTGTACGTTTGTGTGTGTGTGTGTGTGTGTGTACTAAATACTACGACATCCACAGCTGACACGGAGGTATCTATTGGACTCAGGGTGGTCTGCGGGCGACAGTAGGGCATCCACTGGACCTGATTAGAAGATAGGAGGGAGAGAGAGAGGCACTAGGGGAGGCAGAAAACGGTTAGTAGCACACTGAGCCATTGAAGCAACACAGCTGTCAGAACAGAACAAGCCTGTTTCAGGGTAACCAGCTTCTGTACACTACTTGATATACATACAGTGCATATAGCAGGATAAATACCAATGTATACAGAGGATTCACAGTTAGGTTTGAGGCTGCCTTTCTGTGTCTCAAGGTCCTACAGTAGCTAGTGATTGTAGGCTAGGTCGAAAAGGTACGTCTTGTGGTCTCGCTTGAAGACCTCCGTTGTTTCGGCCCTTCTTAGGCACTCCGGTAGGGTGTTCCAGAGGTTGGGGGCATAGAAACTAAAAGCTGCCTCTCTGTGTTTCTTGGTCCTGGCTTTTGGAACTGTTAAAAGTTCAGTACCTGAGGATCTGAGTGGTCTGTTGGGCATGTACTTAACAAGCATGTCTGAAGTATATTCTGGTGAGTGACTGTGGAGAGATTTATAGACTAGTAATAGTATTTTAAAGTCTATTCTAGAGTTGACAGGTAACCAGTGTAGTGATTTTAAGGCTGGTGTGATGTGTGCCCTTCGTCTAGTCTTAGTGAGGACTCGTGCTGCAGCATTCTGTATCATTTGTAGCTTAGAGATTGCTTTCTTTGGTAGGCCTGATAGTAGAGCATTGCAGTAGTCCAGCCTACTTGTGATGAAAGCATGCATTAATCTTTTGGTGTCAGCCTGAGAGAGAAAGGGTTGCACCTTGGCAATGTTCCTTAGATGGTAAAAAGATGTATTTGTAATATTCTTGATGTGGTTTTCGAAATTAAGATCTGAGTAAAGTATGACACCTAGTGTAGTTTTAGCCTGGCAATTGGTGTCAATTTCCAGAGTTTTTAAGTGTGCAGATAGTTTCTCTCTTTCAGCATTTTCTCCAATGATCAGTACTTCTGTTTTGTCCTGGTTTAGTTGGAGGAAATTATGTGACATCCATACATTTATATCCGTAATACACTTGACAAGGCAGTCAACCAAGCTGTAGTTACTGGGTGTTACAGAAATATAGAGTTGGGTATCATCTGCATAGCTATGGTAGCTAATGTTGTGCCTCCTGATGACACTGCCAAGGGGCAGCATGTACAGGCTGAAGAGTAGAGGTCCTAGGATCGATCCTTGGGGCACCCCACAGGTCATAGGGATCTTTCCTGAGCTATATTCACCGAGGGCAACGAAGGAATCACAACCGGTTAGATAGGTCTTAAGCCAATTTAGGACTGGACCGGAGAGGCCAACCCACTTCTCCAGTCTTTCGATGAGGATTGCATGGTCTATAGTATCAAAGGCTGCACTCAGGTCCAGGAGGACGAGAACAGAGAGCTCTTTGGAGTCAGCATTAATTCTGAGGTCATTTACAACTTTGACTAATGCCGTCTCTGTGCTATGATGGGCACGAAAGCCTGACTGGAAAAGGTCAAGGGTACAACTTGTAGCTAGGAAATCATTAATCTGTTTGAAAACAATTTTTTTCAGAATTTTACTCAAAAAGGGAAGTGTTGAGTGTAAACAAAGAAAGAGTTGTTAGAATGAAACTACATGGGATCTAACCAGGGGGAGTCGTCACTGTCAGTCTGTTGGCTGTTGAACCTCTCTTTCGCAGTCCTGATGCTCAGCCATCTTCTCTCTCTCTCTGGCGAGATGGTGCAAACGGGTGGGGTGGGGTGTGCGAACAGGTGGTAGATGGGGTGGGGTGTGTTCTTGTGTGTCTTTTGTGATGGGGATGGCCTTCCTGCGACAGCTTTGGTTGTAGAGATCCTTGATGACTGGGAGCTCCGATGATCTTCTGCACTGTCTTCACTAAATTGGCTTTCCCATTGACTTATTGACATGGCATACAGTAGCTTATTTTCACAAGGCCAAACAGAGGGGGGTGATCATGAGTGCTGGCAAAATTAAGAGGAGAATAGAAGACTCATAAAATATCGAGGCATAAGCAGGAAGAGCCATCCCATGAAACCTTAAGGAAAAAATGTGTGGTAGTCAATGGCAATAAACAAATAATTTCTTGATCCCATTTGAATTATGTCATGACCATACACATATGATGTTTGTCAATTTAAAACATAATTGTGTAAGTCAAGAAAGTTGCAGTTTTTGTAATACTGTAAAGCAGTTATTCCAGAAGAAGTTAAAAATTATTAAAAGAGGTGAAATCACTATTAACTCTCCTTTCGCATAGCTGCAGCTCTCAACATGGACAGATTAGCTGGCATGCGAGATTGGCTTGGTGGGTTTGGTGAGTGTTAAACGAGTGTAATGTCAGCTAGCTAATATTAGCTAACTTGCGAGTTAACCGAGATGAGTACAATGTTCATTTTTAAATTGACAAACATCATATGTGATGGTCATGGCACAATTCAATCGGGATCAAGACATTATTTTTCTCACACCGTTCACTACCATTCATATTTTTTCTGATTTAAGGTCCCATGTACCTCCACCAGAACGACCTCCTAGATCCCCACCAGTCCGGGTTCAAGGCTGGCCACTCGACAGAGACCGCCCTCCTTGCAGTGACGGAGTCACTCCATGCCACAAGAGCGAACTCTCTTTCCTATGTACTGATACTCCTAGACCTGTCAGCAGCATTTGATACAGTAGACCACCAGATCCTCCTCTCCACCCTCGAGGAGAAAGGCGTCGCTGGCTCTGCACACTCCCTGTTTGCATCCTACCTGACGGGCCGCTCCTACCAGGTGACATGGAGAGGGTCGATGTCGGAACCGCGTAGTCTGACTACGGGGGTTCCACAAGGGTCTGTCCTGGGTCCTCTCCTGTTTTCCCTCTACACTACATCTCTGGGCTCTGTCATTCGCTCGCATGGCTTCTCCTATCACTGCTATGCCGATGACACCCAACTGGTCCTGTCATTTCCCCCTTCTGATACACAAGTGGAGACACGCATTGCTGGGTGCTTGGCTGACATCTCGGAGTGGATGACGACACATCACCTCAAGCTCAATCTGGACAAGACTGAGCTGCTGTTCCTCCCGAGGAAGGGCTGCCCGCACCGGGACCTGGCCATCACCATTGAAGACACAGTGGTGACCCCGACTCAGACTGCGAGGAATCTGGGTGTGACCCTGGATGACCAACTCTCGTTTTCCGCACATGTCACATCCGTCACACGCTCCTGCAGATTCATGCACTACAACATCATGAGGTTTCGCCCTTTCCTCACTGATGAAACGGCACAGTTACTCATCCAGGCCCTGGTCATCTCTCGCCTGGATTACTGCAACTCCCTCCTCGCTGGGGCCCCAGCGTCAACCATTAAACCTCTGGAACTTGTCCAGAAAGCCGCTGCTCGCCTGGTGTTCAACCACCCCAAGTTCTCCCACACAACTTCCCTCCTCTGTTCCCTACACTGGCTCCCTGTAGCGGCTCGCATCCAGTTTAAAACTCTGGCGCTAACCTACAGGGCAATGAAAGGAACAGCCCCCTCCTACCTCCAGGCCATGGTCAAACCCTACACTCCCGCCCGACCGCTATGCTCTGCTACCTCGGGCGACTGGTTGCCCCATCACTCCGAGGCCCCTGCGGTCGATCGACACGGTCACGGCTCATCTCTGTCCTGGCCCCGCAGTGGTGGAATTAACTGCCCACTGATGTCAGGACAGCAGAGTCGCTGCCCATCTTTCGCCGCAGGCTCAAAACTCATCTCTTCAAGAAGTACTAAAACAATCCTCCCTCCTAAGCACTTATTGTATTGTATTTTATTGCACTGTACTTTAGATTGCTATTCTTGCACTTTGCCTTCAGCACTAGATTATGCTCTTGGTCACTTGTTTTAGAAAGAAGATGCACTTGTGAGTTCTGGCAAGTAGTAGTACATTGGCTTTTCCTACGTTAAATGCAATTATTGTTAGTCGCTTTGGATAAAAGCGTCTGCTAAATGACTGTAATGTAATGTAATGGAGGTTTTCTCTTCCGGCTTCCGCTTAGGCAGTCTATAGCCTGGCTCCAGCAACTGAATCGCACACCCACTTTAATTTTTGAAATGCGATTCAGGGCCTCGTCCAAAATGATTTCTCAGTTGGAATTCCAACCAGGCCAATCAGCGTCCATTGAACGTGATGATGGAATGAAACGCAATGCGCAATGTGATTGGTTAGGAGATTAACTAATCACTGAGGACTACTTCGGCAACGCACATCTCGGAAAACGGCTACAATGGGAGCTTGTTCAGAATAATGAAGTGAAACGACATGGCAAGTCAGGCGAGTGTCAGGCTAAACCAGGCGTACCCTGGCCTGTGGGAGGAAACAGCAGTGGGTGGAGATAGAGAACGGTGACTGAGTGATCGTTAAGGGAGGGAAGGTATGATGGAGGGGTAGTGAGAGGAGGAGAAGGTCAAGGGTGAGAAGATTATGCACGATGAGAAACAGAAGGGCTGAGGACAGGAGACTGACAGTAGACTGGGTCAAACCTTCTCAGAGGGGAGAGACAGATGGAGGGATGGTGAAGAAGAGGGAAAGATGGAAGGGAAACAAGAGGGACAGAGAGATGGAGGTGGTGAGGTCATGTAAATCCGCCGGAGGCAGATTTACAGGTCACAGGGTGGCGATTCACCTCCCTGTCTCTGCATCTACACCTCCCTGTCTCTGTCTCTACACCTCCCTCTCTCGCTCTCTTAGTGTAGGGAGCACACCTGTTTCTGAGTGAAAATGGGAGAACACACAGGAATGCGACTCTCTGGAAGTGTGGTCGAGGCAACACACTTTCCTTTTCTGCTCTTGCAAAGGCTTCAAATGTACAGGCCTGCAATAAGGATTCTGGGGATTCAGGATTTTGCTCGCTTTCAGGCCATGTTCTATCCTTAGTGGCAGAGTGTACAGCACTAGATGTTCTGTCTACCATTATGCTGTTATTTTAAGGGCATAGATGGGGATTGAGACTTTGATCTTCAGTTCATGAGCCTGACCCCTTGCCACTTGGCCACCATGCCTGTCTTAAACTTACAGTATGTCATTTTGACATTCTTCTCTGTGCTTGTGTATGCATGTGTGTGTGTGTGTGTGTGTGTGTGTGTGTGTGAACATTTAAGTGGTTTGAAGGTCCCTAAACCCCCCTACACTCCTGACCCTCTCAAGGGCAGTAGCTTCTTGTTCCATAAAAAGGTCCCCAGATTGTGATTTGATGTCTTAATACCGTTATTATTGCTGGGGTTGTATATCTTCACCAGGGAGATAATTAAGTGACGTTAGGTTTATTGAATTTGTGAGGTGAAGAAAACATGGTCTCAGAGGTGCAGAGTTAATAAAGAAACATTGCAGATAGCAGATACCCAGGCTGCTGCTAGATCTCTTTAGAGGGACTGAATGAACTTGCTTGACCAGACAGACGCTAAGGAACCCCTCCCCGACTCTCCTGGGCCTTTGAACAGCACAGTGTAGCTTTCTGTGGCCTGTTGGGTCCGGAAGGGGAGGGGGGGGGGGGGCTCTGCTCCCTCCACTCCAGATGTTTCCAGCTCTGGAGGAGGACAGCTCAATAATAACTGGTAACCCAGCTACATTTTCGAAAACTATTAAGTCAAAGAAGAATAACCCTGCCCAAGCACTTTCCCAGACGTGTGACTCTGGTCCCATAAATGCCAATTATTTGTAATGCTTTTCATGATTATTTTATTAATGCCATATATTAAGTCCCCCCAGGTCCATGCTGAATTTTTTTCAGCTTGGTGACTTTGGCGTTGTCTGATACTTATCTAAATTTCATCAACTTAACGCACACTTACTCCACAGTGAGAGGACAATCACAGCTACAATTACAGTGTATGCCATCAATACTTTGGTCAGTACTATATTCAGCTTGTAAATAGATCTACAAACAAAGACAATTTTCTGCCCTCACAAATGTTGTAAAAACACACCCTAAACGATAGTGATGGGCTATCATAGTCATGTACTCACCCACCAATGTGGCACTAGCTGAGGAGGTGGAGAAGTTCTATGAGGACCTTGCAACGGCAGTGTGTGATGTCCCGGCTCACTTCCTGGCAATTCTGGGCGAGGCTCGGACCAAAGGATGCACCTTTCTCATACCACAACTCCACTAATCGCAATGGCGAATATCTTGCAGCCCTACTTATGGAACATGAGCTACTGGCTGCGAACACCATGTTTCAGAAAAGAATGGGCAAGAGATGGGCCGTCCAGGACCAGACTACCAGTGTGCTACCTCAACTGGACTACATACTGGTAAGGCAAAGGTGGAAGAACTCCATCCTGAATCCTGAACCTTACAGCACGTTCAACTCTGTGGGCTCTGATCATCGAGTCTCCATGAGGGTGTGACTGATTCTCAGGGTCCCCAAGTCAAGCCTGAAGACCCAGTATAACTGGCAGGCGTTTTCGGCCAACCCTGGCTTTCAAACCAGGTACACAGTGGAGGTGAGGAATCGCTTTCAGATGTTGGGCGAGGAGGAGGCGGTTCGTTGCTGCGAACGTGGAGGCGACCAGGATGTGTGTGCCAGTGATGGAGAAGCCCAGAGCCTCTCTGAGGTCGCGGCATCCGGAGGTCATGGTGGTGCGTGGAGGGGTGGAGGAAGCACGTTCAAGCTTTGAGCTGTAATAGGGAAATTCAAATAAGTTTATTCTCTGATCAAGACATTGTCAGGAAATATAGATTTTGTTTCTCACTATCCTGTGTGTTATAGAGCTGTTTCAATCTCTGTCTCTCCTTTGGACAGCCCTAAAGTTTTATTGCAGAGGAGACCCCTCCAGGGCTTCTCCCCCCATAGCTCTCTTTGATCATTTCAGTTTTGGCCCAGCTGTCCTGTTTCTCGTCGTGAGAAGCAGATGCCTCCACTCAATGGTTGATCAATGTGCTTCCCTTGTCTCTATTGAAACGCCCATTTGATTACGTTGTACAGTAATAGTGTTGTGACCTATCACCACAACATCCTCTCTTTCATGACAACTTCCTGTCTGTGTTAGTTAAAAATCCTGTGGATGACTGAATTTTGTTGCTGTTGACATACTGTTGACATAAACGTACCCAATTTTGGACTTACAAAGGTGAACCTTGGCATATTGAACTATCTTATTAATTATTAGAATAAATCCAATACAGAGCACGAGCCGATTACATGTGGTCTCTCTTCCATCTCTAACATCCTTCCTTCTCTCTAACATCATTCCAGTGCCTAAATCCGGAAATCTCTTGAAACCAGACACCTACCGAGGCATCAGTCTGATATGTACAGTACTGTTCTTCTAGAGCTTGGAATGAGTTTCAAGAGACCACCGAACTGGATTAGTCTCCTTGAGCAGTTTCAGTGTTAAATTGAGTTTGAAGTCTGTTCATAAGACTTGTAATATTCGTTTTACTGTGTCCATGTTTGATGTTTTTGCATTGGAATTGTTGAAAATGATCCCATCATCAGCATGCTCTCTTCTATGAAATAAAGGGGAAATAAAAAATAAAGTACCAAAAAACTGGGACAGCAGAGATCCAGCCAGGCCCTGTCCGGACCCCCACAATCCCTGTCTATACTAACAATGTTAGTCTTGTGTGTATTATTTAGTCCCTTGTGTTCCTCTCTCTCTGTGCCAGTTTGTTTTATATTTTAGTGTCTCTTCGAGCCAGCTGCCTTGCAGTGGTTTGTTTTTGTGTGCTCTGCCATGATTACCGACCACTGCTCTGTTCTCAGACCTTCTTGCCTTACCCGTTTTGGATTGTACGCCTGGTTTCAGCCTACAGTACCTGTGTTTACTGACCTTGGTTTCCTCCCTTCTGCTTTCCCCCCTTGGATTATTGCTTGGACTTTTAGACTCCCTCACTGTGTACCGACTATTGATATGTTTGAACTGCTACCGTGTCTCTGAGTCGTGCTATTGAGTCCAAATCCCAGTGGTTGTTACAGATGTCATTGTTGACGTACAATTGCCAGTAGATTATGCACTTTTGGCTAGGGTAGATGCATGCTTAATGGCTCTTTGGTGTTCTTTGTCAACTGTCAATACAAAACAATGTCCAAAAGCCATAAATGATATTCGGATATGTCAATCCATTTATTGTCATGTAAACTTAGAACAAAACAACAAAGGCTATATCTCTTTCGGTAAACAAACCGTCTTATGGTTGCCACGGTCAAAAACATTAGACCTCCGTGCGCCACACCTGTCAGTTAGGCTGCACACATAAATAGGTTACCCACAGTGCCTCAATAACCAGAAACAATATAATCAGAGAAACAATAGCCCACATAACAATTGAACATAAACACACACAATTAATAAGAAAACAACAAACATTATACTTAAAATGGCTCCAACAATCATACCAGGTTCAGTAAACCAAATCAACTCTAAGCCAGCTGTAAACTAACCTCTTGAATAACTGTGACTGAGACCAGACCCAGACCAGACCCAGACCAGACCAGACCAGACCAGACCAGACCAGACCAGACCAGACCAGACCAGACCAGACCAGACCAGACCCAGACCAGACCAGACCAGACCAGACCAGACCCGCAGCAGGAGAACATTAGGATATCAGAGTGGAGGATGGCTCTATCAGAGCAGAGCTCCTCTTCACAATGTGCTGTAGTACAAAATAATACAAGCCGGCTGTGTGACACTCATTATGTTAGACAGAGAGAGCTGGATTCTACCAGTCTGTATCACACACACATACACACACACACACACACACACACACACACACACACACACACACACACACACACACACACACACACACACACACCTACACACACACACACACACACACACACACACACACACACACACTCACATTCGAGGGCTGGGAGGATCTGGAAACATCTGCCTCTATCAAACACGAGTATAACAAGGACCAGCTCTCTCTCTTTCTCTCTCTCTCCCTCTCTGTCACACACACGCACACACACACACACACACACACACACACACACACACATGCGCGCACACACACACGTGCGCGCGCGCACACACACACACACACACACACACACACACACACACACACACACACACAATCAGACATGCTCTCAGTGTTCTCATAGTATGTGATAGTAGGGGTCTGGTACAATCAGGATCTATCTCCTCTCTGTAAGGTTTTCCCTCTCTTGCTCTGGCTGTTTCTATCGTTCTGTCTCCTCTTGCCTTGTCTAAACTCTGAAATGCTGATATCTGTCTCTGCTTGCACTCACTTACACAAAACAGATGGTTCCTTTGTCTTCCTCTCATCTCCTCTCCACTACTTATTCTCAGTTCAACTTCCCTCACTTTATTCTCTTCTTATTCTCTCTTTATTTTCTCCTTATTCTCTCTTTATTTTCTCCTTATTCTCTCTTAATTCTCTCCTTATTCTCTCTTTATTCTCTCCTATTCTCTCTTTATTCTTTCCTTATTCTCTCTTTATTCTCTCCTTATTCTCTCTTTATTCTCTCCTTATTCTCATCTCCTTATCCTTAGTATTTCCTTGTTCTTTCCTTATTCTCTCCTTATTCTCTCCTTATTCTCATCTCCTTATTCTCTATTCCTCGCCTGGCCTTACCCTGCCACACATCTCTTCTACTTTCATTTCCTCTCATCTCTTCTCAGTCTGTCTTATTTGAAGTTCAGCTGAACTGACACACTTATGACATTATAATACATTCTATTAATTTCCAGAGAGTTTTGTAATTCTTTATTCGTCAACAACATTGGCATAAATAAACATTCCAGTAAATCAAAGACTATTTCTTCATGAATGATGACCCGAGGGAATAGCATTGCCTGTGCTGGTGGTTTCTAACACGCAGAGAGACATTCTGTCCTCTCTGTCAGAGTAGGCATCTCACAGCTGGTTTAGAATTCATGCCTGTGTTGACCCAGAATGCACTTCTCCCGCAGTGTAATTTAGTCATACTCTGATATATGTCTCAAGTCTCAGAGGATATCCACGTGTGTGTGTATGTGTGTGTGTGTGTGTGTGTGTGTGTGTGTGTGATGTGTGTGTGTGTGTGTGTGTGGGCATGTCAGTTCTTGAGTCTATGAGTTTGGTGCATGGAGAGATAAGAGCAGATTCACAGATTCACTAACAGTGACAATAATAAAGCTCTACAAATGTGACACACGTCGGGAGATCCTTTCCACAGCACTTTCATCTTCCTAGCAGGTTCTTTGATCTGCAAGTTGAAAAGTGTCAGCGCAGCATGTTTGAGATTTACTGTAGGCCTGTATTGATTCTGTTCCCAGTGAACTTGGTGGAAAGTAGGACAGAGCACACATGACTCAGCCTTTTCCCTGGGGGGATCCACCCCAACACTGCTGACTAACAGCCTCTCATAACCTACTTAAAGATGCAGTATCTAAGCTTTTCAAAAGACTTTAAACAATTTACAAAAACAGACTAAATGTAGCCTGGCAGGCAAAATTTTCCTGTGCTGTTGGCTTGTAGCACATAGCACAAAAGTTGCATTGTGCAGCATTAAAGGGAAATGTCACTCTTAAATAAAAAATGTACAGAGGTTTTCACACATTTTCATAAAGAATATCTTGGTTTGATTCACGGCCCCTATTCCTATTGGTCCCACAGGGGACTTTAAGGTGTGTGAGAATGGTCTCTATATTATCTGTGCATTTTCTATGGAATAGATGTATGACATTTCCTGAAAGGACTGAATAAGTGATCCTGTACAAGAGGCCACGATGGTCCAAGGTTTGGATGACGGCACCCAACCGCAGCTGCCCAGGATCCTTATCCAGGGGGTTCTCTCAGCCAGGAAAACCTGCTAGCTCTGAGAGAAAAGATCCTCAGACTAATGTGGTCGGAAATATCATCTCTGTGAATGATGTTATGACTGAACTATGTTATGACTGACAGTCAATCCCACCCTCATCAGCTGTGGTGCTGAGATCAGATGACCAGGGTGGACTGGGGTGTGCTTGATCTGTTGTGATCTTGTCTGTCACCATCTGGGTTCCCATAGCAATGCTACTAAGTCATGTCCATGCAAGCCCATGCCAAAACAGACGGTGATTCACAGAGACAGCTGCCAGGGAAGGACATGGTGTGATGTCATCAACATGCATCTGATTTGGAGTTTTAGCATTCATTTACTTCAATAATCCTGTGATATGAACTATTCCAAACAATCACACACAGGCGCGCGCACACACACACACACACACGCACTTTCTCTCTCTCTCTCTCTCTCTCTCTCTCTCTCTCTCTCTCACACACAGACACACACACACACACATACACACACACACACACACATTCACACACACACACACACACACCACACACACTAGTCACATGGCAACAAACTAGCAACAAACCACATTGAGATGTTCAGACTGAATTCCTTTTGTCTTTTATTTATAAAAGGATGCAACTGAAAATAAAGAAACATTTACTGTATACTACTGAGAGACCAGAAATCTCTCTCTTCAACAAATGAACACAAAATATCAACACTTTACATCAGGGACTTTACAAGACAAATAATTTAAGAGGGATGAAAACATCAAAGGTGTATTTATAAAAACATGATCAGTACTAGATTTCATGGTGTTATTATACGCTTGGGCGAGCATTGAAATCACATATTAAAATCTGTAATGAATGCAAATAGCACACTTCAAAGACTTGGTTAATATGAGGTTTACATTACACATACAGTATAAGACATATATATGCTGCATGACTGAGTAGTTCCCCTAGAGAGAGAACTAGAGGGCTGGAACTGAGATATGACTGGCCCTTAATTGCACCAAGGAATGTAGGGGTCCTTGATAGGCCTAGGAAGAGAAGACACTTTATACTGTAGCTCTCTGTGTGGGAGCCGCCAGCTGCACCAAAAAGCTGGTCTTTGTTCACTTTGCCATTTTTCCAACTAATGGTAAATAATTGGGTTTGGGTGCCATTTTGGTTATATAGCACTATCACCCAGGGGTACATTTAACCAGAGAATAGCCACACTGCAACTAAAGAATTCTGGGATATTTTGGGAATTCTGAATAAACAACTTGGCACTTTTGGGAAATATCAATTTAGAGATACAGTGCAGTTTGTTAACAAATAAAGGTTTGTGGAATGGAACGGAGTAGGTTATTCCGTACTGGATGATGATTCATTTTAGCAGTTGGCTTGGTTCCCTGAAATCATCTGAGAGGAGCGATGAGCACCATCTGTACAGTTAAGTAATAAAAACTGAGCACCTAACAACCGAACAACAAAACAACAACAAAACAACAGCAATAGCAGGACACAGGACATGTACGGTACTGTAGCTGTAAGAGTGAAGAAGCCATTCCAACAGAAGCATTTCATACACAGAAATTCACACCCGTCCATCTCACCAAAGAACACAGACATCAGAGCCCCATCAGGTGAGTTCTGGGAGAGGATCAAATGGTTGAACTGTGTATTGACCCTGTCTCGGTCCTCTGGGACCTTTCTTTCCTGGGTTTACAATAAGATACTTTTTTAATCAACACTTCAGTCTGTCTTTGGATTAACAGTATTTTCTGCACTTAACTTTGCAGTTTTCATGGGCATGAAGGAGATAGTCTGCATGAAAGATATATAGGTTACACGTGCTTGTGTGTGCGCGCGTGCGTGTGTATGCGTGTGTGTGTATGCGCGTGTGTGTATGCGTGTGTGTGTGCGTGCATGTGTGTGTTAGATGACGTGCAGGTAGGTGGCCTTGGTGTCCATCCCTATGACGTTCCGTGCCGTACATCGGTAGAACCCGGTGTCTCGGCTGCTGGGGTTCTGGATCACCAGAGAACCCTGGGGAGTCAGGTACCGGTTGCCATAGACACGGGCCTGACCCGTCACCTGGAGCTGCGACCGGTCAGGCATCTCCCAGGTCACGGCCGCCCGGGGCGTCGCTATGGCGAGGCAGGTGAGCTGCACCGCCGCCCCCGGCCGCGTGTAGGTGAGGGGGGCGGGGCCCGAGGTTATGCGGGGCGGGTAGGCAATGACTATGACCGGGACGGTCAGGACGGATGAGGCGTTCCGATTGGCCGAGCGGCAGGAGTAAGAGCCGCGGTCGTACACGGACACCTGCAGCACCGTCAGAGTCCCGTCCTGCGAGACCGAATACCGGCCGGATCCGCCTGAGTCGCCCCGGGACAGGACCAACCCGCCGGGCAGCTTCCAGGAGAGCGAAGCCGGGGGGGGGGCGTGGGCGGGGGGGCAGGCCAGCCGGAGGCTCTCCCCGTTGGCGATGCTCACTAGAGGAGCTGACCTGCTGCTGACCGCTGTCGGCTGCTCTTTCTTCCCTGGCTCTGACACTGGGCCTCTGGGACGAGTTGACTCTGGTCGCTCTGGGTGTCCTAGTGCAGGTCTCTCTGGTAGGAGTGGGTGTCCTAGTTCAGGTCTCTCTGGTAGGACTGGGTGTCCTAGTTCAGGTCTCTCTGGTAGGACTGGGCCTCCTAGTGCAGGTCTCTCTGGTAGGACTGGACCTCCTAGTGCAGGTCTCTCTGGTAGGACTGGTCCTCCTAGTACTGGGCTCTCTGGTAGGACTGGACCTCTGTATGTTGGTCTCCACGGTAAGACCGGGACCCCGGGCGCAGGTCTCTCCGGCGGCGGGCCCGGCCCCCTGTACGCGGCCGTCTCCCGGCTCTCCACCACCTCCAGGTGCACCTGCAGCCTGGCCTCGCCCCCCTCCCCGCGCGCCACACACACCAGCGTACCGGCGTCGGCCCCCCTCACCCCCCGCAGCTCCAGAGAGCCGTTCCGGTGCACCGTCAGCCTGCTGCCGTAGTATGGCGCTGGCAGGACCCCGTTACCGGGAAGCAGCCACGCCAGCCGGGGGGGAGGCGGGGAGCCGTGGTACGGGCAGGGCAGGAGCACGGTCTGGCCAATCACCGCTCTCTGCCTGACCGACGTCACAGCATCGAACACGGTGTTGCCAGAGCCGCTGAGCCCATTAGTAACTGAACCCCTGTTCACACTGGCCCCACTAGTAACATCTGGACTATTACCCTCACTTACATCTCCGCTAACAACCCCACTTCCTGCCCTGATAAGCCCTCCCGTAACTCTGCTACTGTCAGCTACCCTCCCAAGGGCACCGGCGCTGCTAGGCCCGGTGAAGGTCGGGGGAGAGGCCTCTACCTCTAGCCCCACTACCATGCTCCTCTCCCCGGCTGCGTTGCTGGCTCTGCAGGTGTAGTTCCCCCTGTCTGTCCCCCGGGCCCCCTGGATCACCAGCGACCCATCCGGCGCCACCATAACGCGCTCCGACCCAGAGTCCGGCGGGATCACGTGACCGGTAGGGGAGAGCCACGTGACGGTGGGGGAGGGCTCTCCTTGGGCCGCGCAGCGCAGAGCCACCGCACCTCCGGGTCGCACCCTGATGACCTCGTAGCCGCCGTGGCCGGGGAAAGAGGGGGCGGAGGCCAAAACTCTCACCCTGACCCGCATCTGGTCCGTCCCCCCCTGGTTCTCAGCGTAGCAGGTGTACTCCCCCTCCTCCCCCATCCCCACTGCGGACAGAAACAGGGTCCCATTACCGAACACCACCAGCCGTCGCGCGCGTCCCCCTCTGTCGCCCCCCTGCAACACGCTGTTCACCATGGTTCCATCCGGCAGACTCCATCTCACAGCAGGGTCCGGCTGACCCGACGCCAGGCAGTCCACCTTCAGGGCCTGGCCGTATGAGACCTTCTGATTGGGCGGCTGCTTGGGCTCGATTTTGGCCGGCTTGGTCACCACGGCGATCCTCAGCAGCCTGTAGTCATCGCCCATCTTGTTGCGCGCCACACAGAGATAGTCCCCGCCGTCCTTCTCTGTGACCGCCTGGATGGACAGACTGCCATTAGCGAAGACCTGGATCCGCCTGTCGAAGCTGGAAAGCAGAGGGGCAGATTAGCCTGTGTACAATAAAGGCTCAGCACAGACACACAGACGCACACACACCCACACACGCGGTTCTCACCTGAAATTGGTGCTGACTAGTTTCTTGCTGGGGGTTCGCCAGATGACAGTGGGCTGTGGATTGCCAGCGGCGGAGCAGTGAATGAGCAGAGAGCTGCCGTATGTGACTGCGCCACTAGGGGGTGAGGCGGTGCTGATCCTGGCTTTACTAAGGGGGGGGGGGGAGGGGAGGAGGGGGGAGAGTCCAGTGCTGTTGAGGGGGGAGGTAGGAGAGAGTGGGGAGGAGGCGGAGACTCTCGTATCGTTGAGGAGGGGTGAGGTAGGAGAGACGGGCGGGGAAGGGGAGAGGGACGATGAGGGGGACCGGGGGGGGGGAGGGGGAGAGAGGGGAGAAGGGCTGGAGGGGCGAGGAAGGGAAGAGGGGGGAGGCGGGGCGTATTCTGGCGTCGTCGATGGGAGAGGCAGGGGAGAGGGGGGCGGAGCCACTGGGGGTGACGCTACCCACAACCACCCCTACCCTGACCATCCTCTTAGCCCCTCCCACCGCGTTGCTGGCCATGCACTCGTAGCTCCCAGCGTCCTCCGGCGCGAGGCTGCGTATGAGCAGGGTCCCGTTGGGGAAGACAAACACGTTCCCTCGGAGGAATTGGGACGGACGCACCAGGGTGCCGTCGGGGACTCGCCAACGCACGGCGGGGGGCGGGGCTCCCCGGGCGGAACAGTGGCCGTAGAGGGGTCGGCCGACGGGCAGCTCCACCCGCTCCTCCCGGGCCTGCAGGATGACCGGCGGCAGCGATGACACATGCAGGCGGACCGACGCGCTTGCCACGCCCGCAGTGTTGGACGCCACGCAGCGGTACGCTCCCCTGTCGCCGGGTGACACTGCCGAGATGCGCAGGGTTCCGTCGGCCCACTGGTGCACCCTCCTCGGGGCGGAGCCGGGGTCGGAGTTCAGGACGGAGCGGTCGGGCAGCACCCAGGACAGGAGGGGGGCGGGGACTCCCTCGGCCCGGCATTCCAGCTCCGCCTCTCCCCCCTGGTGCGCCGTCACGTCGCGATGACCGGCCAGCTGCATGCGCGGCGGGCGGGTCCACACCTCCAGGGTCAGCAGCATCCTGTCCCGGCCCAGCGCGTTGTGTCCAGTGCAGATATACGTCCCCCTGTCCTGCAGCTGCACATTCTTGATGACGAAGGTTCCGTTTGGCAGCACCTCGAAGCGCTGGGCGGTGGCGCCCAGTGACATCACTGCTCCTGAGAGAGAGAAAGAGAAATGAGGAAGGAATGGAAGGAAGGGCCGGGCAGGGAGGGACAGAGTGAGACAATCGATACAGTATGAGGTCAACAGTACAGTACATTGAATAGGTCTCCTATTTTCTGGTTCCCATCTGATCCAGCAATAGCAGAATGTCTCGTTTGAAAGGAGAAGGAGGATACTAACAAATGCATCACATTCAAAAAACATGCACATGTGTGTGTGTGTGTGTGTGTGTGTGTGTACCTGTGGAAATCTTGGTCCAGGTGACTGTGGGCGTGGGCTCCCCGGTAGCAGTGCAGGGCAGCAGAGCTGTGCTCTCTGCTGGGACGGACATGGAGCGGAGGTGGGGCGGAGCGATACGAGGCCTGGCTCTCATCACGGGGGTCTGGGGCTCTGGCCGCCGCCCTGGGGGGACGGGCAGGGAGGGGGAGGAGGGGGGTCTCGGGCGGCTGCTGTGGGAGTCAGGGATGGAGTTCGCTCCTGGGTTCCTCCAGACCGGTGGGAGTCTGTCCCGCTCTGTGACCCCAGGATAAGGCCTCCCTCTTGGGTCTAGTAGTCCAGGAATAGGCTTCTCCCTGGAGTCTGGTTTAGTGGTGGTGGTGGTAGGAGAAGTGTGTGTAAGAGTTGTAGTGATGGGAGTGGAAGTAATGATACTTTTAGTAGTAGAAGAAGGACTACTACGAGTAGCAGTAGTAATAGTAGCAGTGGTGGTGGTAGTAGGAGGAGGAGGAGGAGGAGGAGGAGTAGTAGTAGTAGTAGTAGTAGTAGTAGTAGTAGTAGTAGTAGGAGGAGGAGGAGGAGGAGGAGGAGGAGGAGGAGGAGGAGTAGGAGTAGTAGTAGAAGTAGCATGGACTGGGGCAACAGTAGAACCCCTTGATGTGATGGGTTCTATAGTAGGTTCCGCTGTGGATTCTGTTGTGGGTTTTGTGGCGGGTTCTGTGGACAGTTCTGCTGTCGGTTCTGCAGTGGCTTCTGTGGCGGGTTCTGTGGACAGTTCTGCTGTTGGTTCTGCGGTGGCTTCTGTGGCGGGTTCTGTGGACAGTTCTGCTGTCGGTTCTGCTGTGACTTCTGTTTTAGGATCTGTTATGGGCTCTTCAGTGGATTCTGTGGTGGGTTTTGCAGTTGATTCTGAGGTAGGTTCTATATCAGGATCTGGTGTGGGTTCTGTGGCAGATTCTGTTGTGGGTTCCGTGCTAGGTTCAGTGCTGGGTTCTGCGCCGGGTTCCCTGGAGGCTGTTAGGTCCTCTTGTTTGTCTGGGCTGAAGACGGGGTGGCCCTGCTCCACCCTGGGCTCACTATGACCGGGTCGCCCTGTTGGGGGGGAGGAGTAAATAAACAGTGGGGACGCGTCCACTGTCCGCTCACTGTGTTCGCCTGTGACTGTCTGCGCAGGAGTGTGTGTGTGTGTGAATGTGTGTATTGTCTCTGTGCTGTCGGGGCTTGGAGCAGCGGTGTTTGCTGACTGAGGCATCCCGTCTGTGCGTGTTTGGAGGGGGGGCGAGGAGGCGGGGGGACGGACAGTGGGGGAGAAAGGGACAGGGGGAGGAGCATAAGGAGCTGCTGCCGCCGTGCAAGTGGTTGAGGGCAGCGAGGTTCTAGGGGCGGGCGCCGAGGTCGGTCCAATAGCGGCTCCACCTTGTGGCCTGGCGGTGGTGAGGTCAGGCGCCGGCAGGCCGGGGTCGGGACGTCCTCGAGGTCGGTTGACGCGTCTTCTCGGGCCCAGCCTTCTGCGGGCCTCCCACGGCCTCCTGGGTCGCGAGGGAACAGAGTCAGAGGGCGTTCCCGGTCTGCGATATTGCGTTCCAGTCCTATCTGTACTGCCGCTCTGCCGTCCGTCCTCTCTGGAGCCTGGGCCGATGACAGTAGAACCGATGGTGGAGAGAGACACCTCCCTTTCTCTATCGGTTCCTGGCGGCAGCTCTCTGTCGCTGTCGGTCTGTTTCTCAGGCTCTGTGTGCGTGTGAACAGCGTGCAAACCCTCCTCCCGCAGTGTGGTGTCGTCTATCGAGGAGCCCTCTGTGCTATCAGCTGAGCCAGACACTCCACTCCTTCCTGTTCCTGGCCGGCTACTGACTGGCAGGCCGCTGGACGGACGACTGCTGATTGGCTGGGCTGTAGGTTCTCCGGTGGCGTCGGGTTCCCCGGTTGGCCGAGTGGCTTTGGGGGTGGTCCTGAGGCGTATCTTGGCCAGCAGGTCAGCCCACCTCTGGGGGTCGATCTGGAGCTTGGCCATATTCACCCGTCGCCTGCCTTCCAGAATGTTCCTCCTCCGCTCCGTGGGGAGCCCCGCCCTCCCCGTCTCTCCCATCCCACCCTGAACACGCCTGCGAGGGGCTCCGAGGGGGTTCCGTCCGGTCTGTGGGGTCAGAGATTGTCTGGGATCCTTCCTATTGGTGGGGGGGTTTCTCTCCTCCTCCTCCTCCTCCTCCTCCTCCTCGTCTCCAGACCCCTCCCCCACTAGCGGGGCTGTTATTCTCGTCGACACCCCGGCTGCCGCCTGAGGCCTCCTGGGATAGACTTGCAGGGGCGTGGCCTGGCGCTGGGACAGAGTCAGGCTGGTGGAGAGGGCGTCGGCGCCGTGCTGATTGGCCGCCACGCAGCGGTACTGACCTGCGTCACTCACGCCCGGGAGGCGGAGAGACAAGCTCCCGTCCCCCAGAACAGACACCGGCGGAGGGTGCGACCCTCCCGAGGCCGTGCCCCGGCCCACCACGCGGCCGTCGGGTAACACCCAGCTCACCTCCGCCGCCGGCGAACCAGAGGCCTCACATGTCAAGCTGACAGGCTCCCCAGCGAATCCCGTCACAGCGGGCCCACCCCTCTCTCCCGGCGGAGGCGCAGAGGACTCCTCCACGGCCAGACGCACGGGAAGAACATCCACATCGCCCCCTGCCCGGGCCACGCAATGGTACAACCCGGCGTCGGAGAGCTCCGCCCTGTGCAGGACCAGACCGGTGCCAGACGCCTCGATCCTTCCGTCCGGACCGAGGGAGGGGACGGTCAAGCGGGATCCGTCTGGGAACACCCACTGCAGGCTGGGCTCTGCAGAACCCAAGACGGGGCAGGCTAGCTCCGCCCTGCGGCCCACCACCGCCACCAGGGCCACCGGGGTGTGGTCAGCGGGGATGAGGACCCAGGGGCGAGCGGAGGGCAAGGACGCGGAGGCGGGCGGGGGGGCGTGGTCGGGATGCGCCGACACCCTGGTGCTGAGGAGGAGTCTGACCGCGCGGCTGCTGGACTGGGCTCTGTTGAGCCGCAGACTGAGGGACGGCTGCATCAGCCAATGGGGCGCGGCCGCCAAGGAGGCCCTGACCCCGGTGTGGTAGTAGCCCTCCCTCTCCGCGGCCTGCCGGTAGCGGTACGCCAGTTTGGGGGCGTTGCTCAGCATGGTCTCCCTGTCCAGCCTCACGGCCGTCTCGCTGTAGTAGGCCAGCAGCCTCCACAGCCTCTCGTAGCTGCCCCTCTCCACGGGGCAGTCCAGCGACAGGGACAGAGACACGGAGACGGACGCGGAGGAGGACGAGAGGTCCGCGGGGACTAGGCCGGGCGTCTCCGCCGAGCCGGTCACGTTGCAGCCCAGGTCCACGCGGTTGCCCTGTTCGTCGGACAGACTCAGGGAGGCGTGGCCCAGCGGATCTCTCCAGGCTTCGATTGGCCGGACCTCGCTGTGGTCCTCTTCCGCGGGAGGGTCTCGGCGGGGGGCAGAGATCACAGGCGCGGCGCAGGAGAGGTCGGTCTGCTGGAGTAGGCCACGCCCCTTCATCTGATCGGGCGAGGCGCATACAGGACACTGTGGACCTCCGGGGCACCTCAGAACGCCTGGGAGGGATGGAAAGATATCCAAGAGGAGAGGAGAGACAAGAGGAGACAAAAGAGGTGTGGAGAGAATGAGATGGGGCAGAAAAAATCTGTCTAAAAAAGTGATTCTCTTTCATCTTGGTTATATGATGGACCAATAAGACGTCGATCTATGATAAGACTGTGACTGACCAGGGTGTTTGAGGGTCCAGGGCAGCAGCCAGGCCATGCGGCAGTCACAGCTCCAGGGGTTGGCCTGCAGTCCCAGAGTCTCCAGCAGGGGCGCCGTTACCAGGCTGTCCCGGGGCAGACTGCTCAGACTGTTGTTGGACACATCCAGGTGTCTGGTGAAAGGGAGAGAGAGAGAAGAGAGAGAGTGTAAGACGACTGGAGATATAGATCATTCCTTACTCCCCTACAGGGCTGCCAAGTCTCACGCACTGAGCGTGAGACACACGCATTTCAGACTCTTCTCACACTCACACGCCATGCTTCACAATTCTCACGCGGAGAAATGACCATCCGCGAACTACTAGCAGTTCAATAGCTATGGGACCTTTATTTTGAAATGACTCGAAAGAACGCTAATCTGGCGTTCCAATCGTCCTTTGCGGGGGTGGCTGCTTGCGACTTAGAGCTGTCTCGGGGGTGGAGGGGGTGGGGGGTGTGGGGTGCTTGTGACTAAGTGAAAAAAATCCAAACTCACTCCAAACTTTTGGTCGAACTTGACAGTTTGACCCCTATGTAACCCTACACACCGACCGCATGCGTGAACGCGCACACTACTGTACCTGAGGGTGGAGAAGCAGTAGGTGTGCAGCAGGGAGAGGGTGCAGAGGGCCTGGGGGTGGATCTGGTGCAGCCGGTTGCCCTGCAGGCGGAGCAGGCGGAGGGCGGGCAGCTGAAGCAGGGCTCGCGGGTGGACGAACCGCAGGTGGTTGTGGTCCAAGTGAAGGCGGAGCAGGGAGGAGAGGCCGGAGAAGGAGTGGGCGTTGATCTGAGGTAGCTTGTTGTAGCTCAGCTTCAGGACCTTGTTAGAACAGGGAGAAGGGGGCTGAGAAGGGCGTCTGTGGGACACATCCATCACATACACGGACGTGACTCTGATGCGCTGTGACATTAGCTCTTAGCACTGAATAAGACGAATGACCCTGTCCAATGTTGTCTCTATCAGTGTTTTTTTTATTACAGATGTGGTGTTCTGCTGCAGGTTAGTGAGTCTTTATTCCAAAACGTAGGGCTCTTCACTCCAAAGTGAACATAATCATGGCCATGCCCACCGCTGCCATATTGAAGGGCATTCCAATCCAAAGTGTGTAAAAGTCGCCTCTTCAAAGTTCCCTTCATAACAGTCAAAATTCTTTGTGGCGTCAAACGACAACATTCTTAGTGGCCTCAAAAGACAACAACAGGCAGTTGACTGCATTTTGAAGCAGGCTATAAGCTGTTTTTGCAATTTTGTCTCTCACGACTGTTAATATTATGTTGCTTAAGTTTTGATCGTTTTTCAGGCAAGAAAGTAGGGCATTCACAATATGTGGTCATTTTATCAAAATAACACCTGTTTCTAAATCTGCTATACAATGTAGTCAGAGGTCGCTGACCGGTGTCAATGCTGTCATCTGTCTGCCTGAGGGATAGGCTACACCACACTGAAGGGCATTCCAAACAAGCGTTACTTGAAACCCAACACCCTACGGCCCTACAGAGTTTTCACTAAGGGAAGTGACTTCACAGGGTGTAAGGATTAGCCCTCCTGAATGGAATACAGTCGTAGTGTTCCTATACCTGCAGGCTGACCAGGTCCCGGAATGTTCCGTCTGGAATCTCCCGAAGGTCATTCCCGTGAAGCATCAGTAGCTCCAGTCTCCCCAAGCCGGCCAATGAGCTTCCTCCGATCCTGCTGATGCTGTTGAACCTTGATAAAGGACAAAAAATCAATCGACCCAAGGAGAGCCAGTAGAATGTGTGTGTGCGCGCGCCTGTGTGTGTGTGTTTGCGTGCGTGCATGTGTGTGTGTGTGTGTGCGTGCGCGTGTGTGTCCTCACCCCAGGTTGATGTGGTGTGAGTGTTTGGGCAGGCCCGGGGGGATGGAGAGGAGGGAACGGAAGGTACAGTGCAGCTCTGAGGCCTGGTAGCAGGAGCAGGGTCTGGGGCAGGACCATCCTGGAGGCACCGCTGTCACCAGCACCAGCGCCAGTACCAGGCCGGCCCGGAACACAGTCACACGCTGGTCCATCTTCACCACAGATAACACACTCACTGGGGCTCCTCACTACACACACAGACATACAGCAACGGTCACGCATGGCATGGTGATGGTAGGATTTAAACTGTACACTGTAGTTTATACTGTGGCATGGTGATGGTAGGATTTAAACCGTACACTGTAGTTTATACTGCTTATACTGCGGTAGCCGAATTGTCGCATGCACATGGGCACACATACACACACACAATAAACTACACTACCTACCTCACACACACACACACACACACACACACACACACGCAATGAATTACATTACGTACCACCCTCCCACATTGCTTACCCCCTCACACACACACGCACGCACGCACGCACACACACACGCAGACACACACACACACACACACACACACACACACACAGACACACACACACACAGGCTGTACAGTCCGATGCAAATAGCTGTGAATAATCCTGATTTCAGCGCTCCACGGGAGCCAATGCTGGCGCTACATGGCCGCGAGCTAATGACTGGTGATATTCTAACAGGTGTTCGTGTCACATCAGAAGAACAAAGAAATGACAAGAGAAAACCCGGGGTTATGCCAAAACTTGTCTTATGCGAATACTTAAAGAGAAACTGCCTAATTTACCTTGCAATACCTTGACAAATACCTTCGGCTGTGCATTTTTTCAGGTGTAGCCTAATATTCCTTCAAGCGCGCATTGGAATCCAAGAGTGATGTCACATTTGCTGAAATTGTCAAGGAAGCGACTCATTCAAACAT
The DNA here is from genome assembly GCF_949987555.1 of Borostomias antarcticus. Classification (NCBI taxonomy): domain Eukaryota; kingdom Metazoa; phylum Chordata; class Actinopteri; order Stomiiformes; family Stomiidae; genus Borostomias; species Borostomias antarcticus. Next base: position 22,562,784 of record NC_140242.1, read on the forward strand.
CTGATTCTGGTTTGTTGAATTAGAACTTCCCATATAAAGTGCAAAAAAGTTTGCAACGCTACAGAGATGACGTTATAAATAGTTGGCGTGACGTCTCAGTATAGGGTTATCTCAAATGTATTTGAGATTTTTTTTTTTAATTAGAGAACGCATCATCCAGCCCAGATTGGGAATCGCGCATAATGTCCATACGCCCCTTCTCATATATTCCAAGGAGAATAAAAAAGTGGTATATTTCAATGGTATTCCGGTACACAGGACGTCTTGCTCCGCTGCGGGGCTGTAAAGGAGAGGTGAGTGTGGGAGTCGGACTATTTGGGGACGCGTCTGTGCGCTCCGGAGGAGGGGGACTGGAGTGAGAGAGTAACGCTCTGAGAAGGGGTCAGAGGAGGGGCTTTACGTGGAGACATAAAACTAGGCTACACACACACGCACACACACGCACGCACTCACGCACACACATACACACACACATAAGCGCGCTTCTCTTCAACTACAGAAAATTTGCTCCGTTGTGACCATTTAGAACTGCACTTTCCTCTGTTCACCTCGTCGGAGTCAGAGTGAAGCCTTCACACTGAAATCATGAGTGTCGGTGTTTCTCTGAGTGAGAGTGAGGGAAGAGGTTCTGCTGTGCCTATAGGTCCCTGACCCTGACCCCCGTCACACTGGTCACTGAAATAGATGGGACTCTTCAGCTGTTGTTCTGCCAACCAGGCTGGCCTCTCTCAGGACCTGGGTCTCTCTCTCTCTCTGTCTCTGTCTCTCTCTCTCTCTCTCTCTCTCTCTCTCTCTCTCTCTCTCTCTCTCTCTCTCTCTCTCTGAGTGAGTTCTACTGAGACTGCAGAAATCATTAGGTCCAAACCCACGCCATCTCTATTACACTATGAGGTCGTCATCATAATGTTGGAATGTCCTGTCTGTCTGAGCAGACCAGGCATCACTGGCTGGCTGGCTGGCTGGGCAGTGGACCAGGGGTCCAAGCCAGACCTGCCCAGGGACAAGGGACCTGCTTATTCTGGGCCGAGGCACAGCCCTGTTAAATCACTGCCACCCAGTAGGTGTGGCCCTCCTCTGAGTCATGATGTACACTAACGATCCATCTATACAGTTCACATGTATTGGAGTTACTACATGTACTGTACACATAGCCACCATCAGCGCCACGATGAGCAAATAAGATGGTGGATAGTTTACTCCCCCTTAGTTTAAGGGTGTTTTAGAAGGGTGGGTGTCTGTGAGAGTGTGTTTACCCTGGACCCTGTCACACAAGACTGGGGGTTGGTGGACGCTTTGTGTGTGTGTGTGTGTGAGGGGGGGGGGGGGGGCTGGAGCTATGCCTAGGCATCTGGATGGGACTGGAGGGGCATCCGCTAAGGGCAGTGTGGAGGCTGGGGGGGGGGGGGGGGGGGTCATGGTCAGTGCGGATCAGAGAAGGAAGTGCACCCTGGGGGATGATGTCCATTGGGGTGCGCCTCCCTTTCGTCATGCTAAGAGGAGCGTTAACGTAAATCAGCAGTCTCTCTTTCTGTGTGTGTGTGTGTGTGTGTGTGTTTGTGTGTGTGTGTGTGTGTGTGTGTGAGAGAGAGAGACTGATTTACCGCCAAATCTGTCTCTCTCTCTCTGTGTGTGTGTGTGTGTGTGTGTCAGAGAGAGGGGGAGAGTGTGTGTGTGAGAGAGAGAGAGAGAGAGAGAGAGAGAGAGAGAGAGAGAGAGAGAGAGAGAGAGAGATTGAGACAGAGAGATGGAGTGTGCAGGAGACCGGGGTTAGATCCCCAACAGCTTTATTGCAACCAGCCACATAGTCAGTCTGCTCCTTTAAGAGAAAATAAACATTAGCCTACTTTGAGTTAAAGCTCCTCTTTAGTCATTTGAACAGATTGCTATCAATTACTCTAGTTTGTATTGTTTGGATGATTCAGTCAATAAAGTCATTCACAGGGAGGTGTGAGTAAACTGGCTAGCTAAATAGTAGTCGAAACCACAGCTTTTAATAAGGGTCCTCTCTGTCACGCTAGCAAGCACCACATTCAGATCCACACAGAATGGTTGCTTCTGCTGACGGACCAGGGATACATTGTGGACTTGTTACGAGAGGGAATTTCCTTTTTGGGATGATGAAAGGGATTCCAGCCAGTAAATTAAGAGCTAGAGTCCTGTGGCCATGTACGCACACAGCAGAACTGTCACACCAGAGGATCCAATACATACTGTTCTCACTGCCACTGTGGGGCATGGGACACTGCTGAAACACAGCGCCTATGTTCCAGTTCTCCAACTGTTCTCGCTGTATCGTGTTCTCATTTTAAAGTACCGGAGTGGCGTAAGCACAGGTTGGAGAGACACCAGCCTTCTTCATTACACCAGCTCAAATCCATGAGGAAAAAGTGCACACTTTGGCAGAGAGGTGTCACTGCGTCACTCGGTTACACTTAACTCGCTCCACACACACACGCACACACACGCACACATACACACACACACACACACACCCGACAGCAACCCCAGCTCATCAAGCCGAGTCCGACTGTGTATTCGGATCACCGGACTTGTCGCTCCCACCACCGCTCGCCCCACGTTGGGTTGGATGTTGGTTCCTCTGACTTACAAACACACGTGACCACCTACCAGAAACTTCACTTTAGCCAGCTACGCCTCTGAAAAGCACTCGATGGTGTGGGCCAGTGGAGTGGGCTTTTCAATTCAACTCAATTACAGATACAGAGAGGGGTTTAGCTGTATCGTAGAAGCCTGAAGCCAGATGGATCCTGCCCACTGAGAAGACCAATACAGCTAAACCCAAAGACATGATTAGCTACACCCAAAGACATGATTCTGCTCATTAAGAAGTGCATTATTCATGGTGGTGAGGTGGGTGTACTGGTACTGATGACAGCTGAAACACAGATGGATATGTTACCATCAGACTGCTCTTTCCTCTCCCCTCATTTCCTTTCCTCTCTTCTCCTTTCATCTCATCTTCTCTTGTCTCCTCTCTTCTCCTCTCGTCTCCTCTCCTTTCTGACCTGGAGCTCAATGCTCTCAAGACAGTGGAGATGGTTGTAGACGTCTGAATGAACCCAGCCCCCCCCCACCATCACTTTGACTCCCCAGTCGACTCCGTGGACTCCTTCCACTCCTTCCACCTCCATCATCGAGTCCATCCTCACCTCCTCCATCACCACTGGTTCCCCGCTGCCACAGTCAAGGCCAGACTGCAGCGCG